>NC_134457.1:195675431-195985431 GCF_047948215.1 Lycorma delicatula
GATACTGTGCCTATTAAGGGAGGTATGATTTTTTTGTCTTGAAAACCCCATTTTTCAACCCCCTGGGCCAAGGTTGGTAATATCAGAAAACTTTACTTATAAGTTTTGGCTCTTATCCAAAGAATAGTATGAACTTAAAAAGAATTCGATATTTTACTTAATATAAGAAAGTTATAGCACCTTTTTTTTCTCGAAAAAGCCCCCTCCCCATTTCCATCCCATGGTCGGATTTTGTCCGTTAACAAAATGGACCGAGATTTTGGGTCGTTATATTTTATGTATCAATTTGATAGTGATTGGCGCAAAATTACGGCAATTATCGTGTCCACAAGAAAGTGAAATATATATATATATAAATAATAAAATATATATATATATATATATATAAACTTTTGATCTGACGGTGGTTTTGGGGTCTGGGGGATGTGAAACGCGAAGATATGTAGAAATTTTTCGGAAGTCGAATCATGGTACCCATTACAATACGTAGCTTTCTTATGAAGTCTACCTAACAAACCGATCTAGGCAAAAATCATACATTCCTACTTCTTTTACATCAATACAATTAAAAAAAAAAAAGTTCATATGATTTCGATAAAAATTTAATATTTTTATTAATCATTTTAAATATTAATTTGTTTACGAATTGCAAACAAATCTCCACAAAATTATCGTAATATATCATTTTGTTTAGTAAAGAACCCTTAGCATTATCGATTCCCATTTCGGAAATGTACTTCAGAAGGGTTTCACATCGGAATGATATCAAATCCTCGCTATAATAAACTGTTTAAAAAAAATTGCTATCCAAGAAAATAAATAATATTAGAGTACCCAAAGAAGATTTCATCATTCTAAACCACTTTTTTATTTTCTTTTTTAAAGACATCATTTTCAAGGATTTTTTTGGCGTCCCAAAGAACTTTTCTTGACAATAATTAGAAACTAAACAATTTTTCAAAAATCAAATAGAATAAAAGCTGCGATATAAGTTTTCTAAACTTTACTAACCTCGATGTGATATTTAGCGGTAAGACATATAAGAAATGATTTTTAATAAATATTTTTAAAAACCAATAAAACGATTCTAAAAATATCAGTAGAATTGATAAAAAAAATTCACTAAGGTTAAAAAGATGCTGAAATTACTTTAAAGACTGCTCATAACCTAATTGACCTGATCCGAATTTTATTATCGTAATACTTTTATTTTCACAGCATAAGGAAGAAAAATTATTGATCTTCTCGTAAAAATATCAAGCGTTAAGCACGATAGTAACGAACCAAAAAAATAAAAGCGAGTTTTTGAATTTTCATTCGCCAATTCTTTTACTACTTACAAATGGAGATAAACAGTAAGAGAAAAACTATCAGTTTTGATGTACAAACTTTAATGCAAATCTTGAGACGTTAACGATATAAAAATCGCATGAATTTACCATAATAATAAAAAGATAAATCTATGCGATGTGGCGTTATAAATAATATTACTGTAACGCTATTATAATAACGTAAAAAAAAGAAAGAAAAACACATATAATTTTATATAAATAACGTAAAAAATAACATAACAATATGCGTAGCGATACTAAAAATTTAAATGCTTGGCAGTGATTAAACTTAAGCAATAAAAACAGTTGGACAATTCACCATAAAACAGTTTACTGTCACTCATAAAACGAATCGTACCGTTCAGAAAAGACGTAGAAAATATAGCGAGGCAGAAAAACTCGAGTAGGATTAGTTTGTTTATAGAAAAGCCGTAGGGTGGTTGTTTGTAACTGTTAAACTAATTTAATTCAAAAAATAAAATAAAAACATTACTTTTATATTAATCGAATCGCATTTCGATAATTAACCGTTTCGGGATTATAAAAGTAATGAGAAAATACGAAGCACGAAGAGAAAAAAACGAATAACGTGAATTTTTATTAAAAAAAAAAATCTTTTATATATATATATACACAAATGTTTGTTTTTCCCGTATGCGTTCCTATATCATTCATCAGATTGCGATGAAATTTTGGTGAGTTGTGCGCACGCCAGCGAAGGTTTCTGAATTACTTTGGACACACTAGGTGGCGCTGGTTGTCGACATACTTCGAAAAATTGTATTTATGGTCCGACTTGGTTCATACTCAGAATATATATTAGTTACGTGAAGATAAATTTTTGCAAAAACTATACCCGCTAGGGGCGCCGGTGTCGAGATATTTTACAAAACAAACAAATATACAAACATACTTTCTTCTTCTATATGTGTAAAACGCAATGTACATACGTAGTTTTTCGCTACAGACAAAAACCTACTGGACCGATTTACGCGCTGGTTTTTGCAAAACGGTCCGCGTTGTTCGGAAAAGGTTTAAAGCTACTGAAATCCTCGATCTGACCAGTAGATATTAATACTGAACTTAATGTCCAGCATTAATTGTGATGATTTTGCAGCCACATCTCTTTTCCTTAAAGTTATTTTCCACCGACAACTGTGTTTAGAAAGTGGTTTGAATTAAATCCGATAGGTAGTGCTGTTGTTTTGTCGATTGGATGTATTTACATACTGACTTTTGTGAAGTTCCGAAATATTCAGTTTTTTAATTTTTCATCAAACTTTCAATCGAGTTCATTTAATCTATACATAATACTCAAATCTAGCAATAGCGAATTATTGCCGGGTATGCTAGTGATCCATAAAAATTTAATTCATGCACGTTTAATTGTTCACTGAATGTAAAAGAATCTGTTCGCATGCAAACTGCTTAAACTAATTTGCTCTTACTAAAATTACATACGTTTTTACAAGAAATTTATTAAATGGAACACCCGGACATAAAAGAAGAAGGCTTTCCTCATTATTCTAACTTATTACTTAATTTATTTTACACAACTCCGCTAGTTTTTAAAATTATTTATAATTTAAAAAAAAAAAATACACCGCTTACAAAATTACCAGAAGTGGGAAATTAAAAAAATCATAAAGAAAATGCAAGAAACATTTCAGATATATATATAATTCATTAAGAAACGTATTTAATCGATTCGTGACTTTTAACTTTATCAGCGCGTTCACACATTCAATTAATTCTCTTATTTTTAAAACGTTCAACGCGCATTACAAGAAGAGACCGAAGCCATCTCATCGCTGTGGTAAGATTTAGCTGGAACACTTTAAACTTCCGATGCACGGATCCGCATTCTTAAGGGACGCATAACCATCAGTCCGATAGGACAACAAAAGTGTTACCGAGTTTAATATAATGAGTAAGTAGTACTGTGAATTTATTAAATAGTAAAACCGACCGGAACTAAATGCTAGTAGCTAAAATACGAGGGGTACTGAAAATGTTATCTATCTAGAGGTGTTGCTAGTTACGTATTGAGATGTGTTTGATACCTATATGTAGTTTATAATATATGTGTTCTCTGACTTGATTGTGATTGAATTTCTTTTAAGTGTTGATGCAGTAGTCCTCAGCAGTTAGTAACCCGGCTATGGTAATGAATTTGCAGAAATTGGAGCATCGATCGGTCATAAAGTTTCTCACCAAAGAAGGGAAATGTCCAAAGGACATCTGTAGTAGGACGGTGATTGTATATGGCGATAATGTGCCTTCAATACCAAATGAAATTCTAGTCGAAACAATTAAAGTGGGGCAGGGAATCCATCGAACATCATCCCCGCAGCGGAAGACCTGTGGAAGCAACCGCATCCGAAATTTGCCTGAAAGTGGAGAGATTGGTTGTGGAAGACAGGCGAGTTAAGGTTACAATACTTACTAAAGAATGTGAGGTGTCCGAAGGAACCGTTATAACAGTACTTCATGACCGTTTACACATGACAAAAGTCAGTTCCCAATGAGTCCCACGAAACCTCCTGTCACATCAGAAGCAATGTCATGCGCAGAACTTACTTGTGTGAAAGGAATCTTACAGATTTTTCAGCAGGTTGGTGATTGGTGATGAAACATGGGTTCATTTCTGGGATCCTGACACCAAACAAGAATCAAGCAAAGGATCCCCAATACCCAAAAAATTCAAGACCCGGCCATCGGCTGGGAAGATCACGGCCACAATATTTTGAGATGCGAGGGAATTTTCTTGATTGAATGCATGGAGCACAAGCAGACTATCACTGGTAATGTCTCTACGCTGAGTATCTTCAGAAGCTACAGGCAGCAATAAAGGAAAAACGGCGAGGAAAGTCAATCAAAGGTGTCTTGCTTTTGCATGACAATGCTCCAGTCCACTCATCACACGCTGCAAAGCAAAATTTGACGGAGTATGGATTTCAAGAACTTCCTCACCCTTCCTACAGTCCGGGCCTGGCCCCCAACGATTTTTTCCTGTTCAGAAACCTCAAGAAATACCTTCGGAATAGTCGTTTTTACGACGATGATGAATTGAAAGCAGCTGTTTCAGGGTATTTTGAGGAGCAAGATAAAACATTTTTTTTCTCTAGCATAACCTTTGTGCAGGCTAAATGGAGCAAGTGTGTGGAAGTGCAAGCGACCTATACTGAAAAATAAAAATGATACTATCTCTCCACCACCACTCAGTATAAGGTAAGTAGATAACCTTTTGACTGCCCCTCGTGGTTTATTTTTTAATTTAGAAATCTCGGGCGAGTTAGAAATTAATAAGGTATAAAAAAAAAATCACTGATAATTTTCGATATAGAACAAAAAAACTTTTTTATAAAGAAAATATTTTTCTTAATATAATATAAATCTGTCTGAAAGAATACATAACTGTACTAAAACTTTTAATTATAGTTAATAATCTAATAAATTGCATTTCAGTACAGAATAAAATTACATATAAAACTTAATATTTCCACATACAGATTAATTATTTTCCTCTACGTTACGTATTTTCGCATTGATTACTGCTTAATCAGTATAAATGTGCGGAAATTTAGATTAAATTATAAACTATTAAAAAGAAGTGAGTATGTTTACTACCTCGCGATCACTGATAATAAAATTAACTATTCTGATGCTATTACAATGGATGACAGAACTATTGATTTTGGTGCCTTAATTGTAATATGTATTTTTAAATCTAAATTACACGTATTATTTCCCTAATCCATGTTCCAATCTGACTTGTTTGTTAATTATAATTTAGTTTTTTTTTTTTTTAACATATGTAATTTATCGACAGAAAGAGATTTATAATTTGTGGTTATTTATTACTAATATTTTTACGTTTCCTACAGTTGAAAATGTATTTTTATCATCCCAAATGTGGTCAGCGTAGTTAAATTTATGTTTATTATATGCTAGTTAATTCCCTGAAAATGTTTATGGTTTTTTATTTTTTGTTTGTTATTCCTACGCAGAATTTTTTTCGACAATTCTACTCTCCACACTCTACTTTATAAACACCTACTTCTTTTTAAATATATAACTGAATTTGTAATTCATTATTTATTGTTAGTTTTAATGATACTTTTATAATTAGTTGAAGATTTATAGAAATATTTTTACGAATCGGTACCGTAACTTAAAGAGATATAAAAGTTACGGTCAAAATTATTGCGAAATATTTAACGTACCCCGTATAAATATACGAAATCGATTAAAAACAGTATAAAAAACTGATTTAAAAATAAAATAGAACGAAAACTAACAGTTAGTTGCGTAAAAGTTCACGAGGAATCGAGGGGTAATTAGGAATCTCTCAGGGTGAAAACTTCTTTGTTCAACATTCCTATATAAATAGTCATTTATACTAGCTTTATTTAATTATTTAAAAATTATTTAATTAGATTGTCAATTTTTTTGCAACTTTTTCAAACCTTGAAGAAAACGATCAATACGTGCGTTTATATCTTAGTTAAGTTCAAAAAAATGGGTAATCGTAAGAAAATTTAATCTGGAGAATATTAAAAAAAAATCTTATGAATTAATTAAACGCTCGAGCGGGTGATTACAAATTAAGAGAAGAAATTCAAAAATCAGAATAGAAGGATTAACGCACGTAAAGTTTAACCTTTAAAGGTATTTCTGGGGGAAAAATACATAGAGATTCAATAACCGTCTTTATTGCAAATTAACAGGTACGGAATCCTCAGCAGAAGATACAACATGTTTAGGTTGATAAACCAAAATCCGCCTAAAGTCGGCGAATCTAATTTTGAATTCATCATTTTGAAACCGGAAAATAAGCCGAAGAGAATTTTTCATCTTAGTGATAAGCAACTAGCTGTTGAAAGGTCAAAATCATTTATTTATGGATTATAACAAATATAGTTATAGACAAACATAGATTAGTGCGAATCTTTTTTCATTATTATTTCAATACCTGAATAACTGCAACCGAGTTTGCGTTGAAATTAAAAAAAAAATCGGGTGGGGGTGCGTCGGGGCGCACAGCCGTTGGTTTAACGTGAAAAGTTACAGACCTTGGATGAAGTTCCTCCGAGCTACAGACCGACCAACTTTTCTGTAGAGTTAAATGGCAGAGCCACCATCGTATTTTCTGAACAAAACTGAAAGATTCCAATGGATAATTTTTGTTCCTTCATTTGGCGGACACTACAGATAAATTGGTCGGTCTGTATGTCAACGAGTCACTTTTAGTGTATTGGATTCAAATAAAAAAAACGAATACGAATCTATCTTATAATTATCCGAACGAAGCGAAGCGACTTCAGATAACTAACTTTGGTACAAATAAATATTAATTCAATAAATTATGTAATATATACCGCTAGATCTTAAACCGCATGTTTATCATATTTCACGAATTGTGACTTAACTAAAATAAATACATAGAAACGGTTAAATCCAGTCGGATCTTTTGTATTTTCTACCGCGAAGTAATAAAAATACGCTTAACAATAATTTTAGTGGTTAATTATTTTTACGTACGCTCATACACATTAAAGCAAGAATTGAACAAAAAAAAATTGCTACTGTAAGAAAGATGTTTAATGCGTCAGTCAACCTTAATATAAATTTGTGGGTTAAAATCAAATAAAAGATTAACCGAGGTAAATCGAAACAAAACATAACTTCAAGAAACTGGAAAAATAAGTTTCCTTATCGGTATTAATAACACAGATCATACTCACATTCTTGTTTAAACGTGAAATATTCCGTTAGATGCCTACATTCGTGATTGCCACGTAATAAAAATAACGTTGTCGGATGGCACAACTTCAACGCCCAAAGATATAACACACACTGAAACAGAAAGAAAAAAGATGCAAATAAAGTGAAACGTAATAACATAAAAAAAGTACATTCTACTCGTTACTGATTATAATAAAGAAACAAATTTCATTGACATTACTGACGTTAATGAGAAACTGCAAAATTAAAAACAAAAAAAAGCATAGGGTTTTCTTGCAACTTATCTACGTAAAAGGTTGTTCTTTCAAAATTTCTGAATAGACAATCACACACAGAAAAGCAGCTGTACAGATATCTTCGAGGTATAGCATTCGTACAGCGATTTACGCTTCGTGAAGCGACATCTCTTTTCAGAGAAGTATATGTTTCACATCAGTTTTAATGGAAATCCTTCTTTTCAAAACCCTTTTAACATCCGGCTGTTAATTGAAATTATTAAAATATCTTCGTAGCAATATAACGGTAAAATACACGATTTACTGCAAAAAAAAAAAGAAATCTTACCTTAATTGGGAGCCAAAATAACGAATTTTTGTCAAAGTACGCCATATACAAATCAACAATAATTCGTATTTTAAATAGATAAAGGACAGATAAAATCCCGTTTTTAAACATACGAGTATTTTAACAATACTTTTTATATAAATTCTTAACGAATCCGAGAGTACTGTCCTACAGAAAAAAACGGAAGTATCTTTATCCACAATATTTTTTAATTCCAACAGATTTTCTTTAAATTAATTATGTATCGTAACAACGGTGTAGAAATGAACAAGTTTTAATACGGTATAGACCCAATTTTTCTACCTTTAAGATCCTTCATCTCTAATATTCTTCCATAAGATGTTACTAATGAAAGCCGAGCTATTTCTTTCGAGACGAATACTACAGACTTGACGATTTCTGTTCGTCGCTTATTAGTAGCCGTTTCAATGAAAGCCGGTTATAAAATTTATAGCCCACAGTTATAATACAAATGCGATGACAGTAATCTATTCTGATTAACAATACTGTAGAAACAAGATACAAAGAGCGTTTTAAAATTAACGTTTTAAATTAAGGATTTAAAATGCGCGCGATTTTTCCCGTCGGGTTGGCAACGCACTCTGAAGCACACGTTGTAATCGCATTCCGGTTAGTATTAACGAAGAAATAAACGATGCAGGAGCGCATAAGTATCGTAAAAACATACTACAAATGCGGAAAATGCCGAAACAATCGGTTCAAGAGTTTGAACAAACGGGTTCGGTGATGGGACAACAAAAGAAGTGACCGTCCTCTACCGGACGCTCGGCCGAAACCAATGCCGCTGCGAGTCCGGAAGCGCAATAACTGTCAATAGTGTATATTATCGTAATATGGTAATAGCATTTTTGTGGCTTCACAATCCATGGAGTTCGACTTTGATGTCGATGAGATGTTGTTCTTCCGGCAGGATTGGTGGCAAGTGTCAAATACAGTGCGCGAAACGATTGAATTGTAACAGCAGAATCTTCTGGAGCGGCTGATTTCGAGCCAACTGATCATAATTTGCCACCAAGGTGATGCGATCTTACACCGCATGACTTTCATCTCCTCGGATTTGTCCCTTTTAGTTAAAAGGGGGTCAGGAAGTTAAAAGAGAAATCCGTCATGTTATCGCAATAATCGAGTCGCAAGTCTGCGTAAATGTAGTTGCAAATTTTGTCAAAAGATTGCGTAATGTCACATGAGACGTGGAGGACATTTGCCACATATTATTTTCCATATTTACTCGGAGTGTTCACTCTTTCAAAGTATGTCACAATTCTGTCAATTCATGCACGAATAAAGGTTCATTTTGTAAATTTAAATCCTGCGTTACTTTTGTGACACTTATATATACATAATGTGCATGCGCGCGCGTGTTTTGTAAAAGCTATAAAATCGCAGAAAAAAAAGAATTTCATAATTTTACGTTAATTTATAATAATAATGTGTTACATCTTCATCAGTATTTTTATTATCTTTGATGTTTTATCAAAAAACTGTATAACCACCATGGAAAAATTGTACACAGTCATTTTTTGATAACTAATTTTACACAGATACATATTTTTAATTGAACTTAATGTACTAATATTTGATTTTTTCAACTATAATTCTGTAATATTTAAAGTTTTTGTTAGCAGCCACAACCGGCCGTAGAAAATCTGAAAGGATCGTCAATTACTTACGAAAATGGCATGACTATTTCAAAAAAGAAAAGCGTCTAATTTGAGGCTTACTGGATTGAGGAGCGAGCTAAATACTTTTTATAAATACATACTGCAAATCGAACCAAATGCTAGTTATGTGACGTAAGAATGGCACCACATTTACAGTATTCACCAAAGAGATGTAGACAGAATGGCCGAGAAGTCACCGTATCCCTATAGTTAACGAAAAATATGAGTTAGGATATTTTAAAAAACATACAATATTTTTGTTGGGGTAGATTGGCAACAGTTTTTTTACAACGTCACACTCTCCGAGTAAAAGACGGTCGTGTGGCTGACACAAGTAGTTACAGTGTCAAGGAGGGGTACTGACAAGCGTGTGGGTTTATGAACGACAACATACGAATCAAATAATGAAGCTAATCAGCGATATGTTTCGACAACGATTTATTAAGTCGCCACCACGAAAAGCAACAATGTTGGCTTCGGAAAAACGTGCGTTAGAATTAGACAGTAATAAAAATAGGCCGCGGTTTGAAACATCTGCTGCTGTTGCAGTTTCCAACGAACAATCCCCGATGAAATCAAATCGTAAACGGTCGGCTGAAATTCGTATACCGTAAACGACAATGCAAGACCGTATGAAAAAGAACTTGAGAGTTAGGTCATTTCCTCTGATGTTCATCAATGAACCGTCAGATGCAGACGTGGAACGTCGCGCTGTATCCTACCGGAATTTATTAGAAAAATTCCCCGATGCAGTGCGCCGTGGAAAGTTACTTTTTACTGACGAATGCGTAATCTATCGCAGTCTGCGTGCCTGAAATGTGTTATTTTGGGCGAGAGAAAATTGTTATTACACGACCGAGTCAGAAAGAAATACACCGCACGTTATGATACGGGCTGGAATAACAGCTCGTCATTTGTTTTCTCCTTATTTTTTTGACAGGTGCACAAACTTATTTAGAGTTGTTGGAGGCGCGGTTAATAGCTTCAAGAGAAGGGTCTCATGGAATGAGTACGGTTGCAACAGGAGGAGCAAATGCACGATTTGCTCTATCAGTCCGCGCGTTTCTGAATCAAAAATTTCCAGGACGTTAGATCGGACGCGATACTCCAGCGTCACCAGCTTCGTTGTCGCGGCCACCACGAAGTCCTGATCTCACCACAACAGACCGTTCATTATGGGGAATTATCAAGGCACACGTATTTGTACAGTGCTACATTATAAATGAAATGTGTGACGCTGTGAGGGACGCCTTCCGTAACGTAATACTAGAAATTCTCCGTCACAGGTCACAGAGGACGTAGCGACGTACAGTATTGTGTGTGCAACATGAGGGTGAAGACCCGCATGACCATTAAAATTAATACTATGTATCAAGTGAGTAAATAAAATAATTCATTATTATATCGCATTTTTCATTTATAACTAATTTCACATTTTTAGTTGTAACTTTAAGGGGTACGGTGACTTTCCGGCCACCCTTACATCAATACTTTCTGAGGAAGTAAATCAGACCGACACCTTTATACCTCGGATGATTTACAAGCAACCATAACCGTAATAAAGACTGGCATATATAATTTAAAACAATATACAAACGCAATCATTTCGGTAGAAAAACAATGGCTTTATATACCCCAGAAAACTACTTTAATGTAGGATTTAAAAAAAAATGTCATCATTATTAAGGAATATATTTTGGGAAAAAATTAGATTACTTTTAGGATTAATAGCAGGTAGAAAACAGCACGTAAGCATGAAAGCAAAGCTTGAACGGTAGAGCGGGAGGTGAAGGTAAATCCGGCTGTTTTCGCAACGTTAAAATCAATCCGATCTAGATTTGAACAAAATGAAATGAACGTCGATGAACCGGTAGCAAAATAGCGATAAATCATGACGTGAGCTGAAATGAATTTACAACTTGCATGTGTAGCCGTCACGGACGGGGGCTATAACGTTTATTTCTCATGTATATACATAAATTAACCTGTATATATATATATATATATATACAGGTTAATTTATATATATATACAGGTATATTTTTATATATATAATTTATTCCTATGATAGTTTCCATAAAAAGGTTTTTTACCACTGTTACAGACCAACGTGTAACATACCACGACCCTTTGAATTATTATCAATTATTTTATTTTATTTTATTTATTTATTTATTTTTTTTGTTAAGGAAATACAGTGTTTAATATCATAATTACACGTTAGATTTGTTTTTTCAATAAACAACATTATTTACGAAAAAAAGTCAAACTTTCTTCTGCACGCTATATAGATCTCACCGAAATTTAATTGTACGTATACGGTATATGTGATTTGCATTAGCACGATATATTTACTATATAATTATGTTAGTATTTTTTGACAGGTTAAGAAACCAGTTCTTCCCGTCAGGGTCTTCAATTCAATAGAGATATTTTAATAAAATTAATCTTCCAATTCAAAGAAGTGTAAATTTAGACTGCGAATGACCGAATACAAGATTACAGGAGAAGGTGGAAGAAACATTTAAAAGTATGTTATCAGTAAAGATTCTTCTAGGTGTCTCCTGGTTTTTATAAACCAGGAAGAAAACGGGCTGTTGGCAGGCCTGGGAACAGAATCGTTCTTGTAACTGCAATAGAAGTAGAACACCCTTTAGTGTAAAAAGAAAAAGTACTATAAAAAATGAATAATTTGAAAAATTTAACGTGTGTCTGAAGCCAGGAATGAAGGCGACAACCCGTTCAAAATTTACCTATTTATTGTGTTGCATAATGGCCGTCAATAAACTGCTCAAAAGAAACTTTTAAAATAATGAAATGTTTTTAAAACCTTTTTCATAGTAATATACTCTTATAAGCTTTGTAAGAATTATCTATTCATTTAATACGCGCTTAAAGAAGAATTTTTGTCGGTAAGCCAAGTTATGCACCTGAACACAAGAAAAACTTAAAATATACTTAGCGCAGCGTTTCTCAACCTTTCAGCAGTATCTACGACCCAATTTTCAATCATAATTTTCAGCGCGTCCCGCTCTTATACAATAACAATGTATACTCGTACAATAATAATGTAGTTTTAGAATTTTGACGCTAAAACTACACTACGTACGATTTTAATTACAAACCTTACAAATTATCAAGAATATGTAAAGTTACTGAAATTTAGCAACACCGACCCAAGCCACCGGGTTGGTCTAGTGGTGAACGCATCTTCCCAAATCAGCTGATTTGGAAGTCGAGAGTTCGCCAGTAAAGCCAGTTATTTTTACGCGGACTTGAATACTAGATCGTGGATATCGGTGTTCTTTGGTGGTTGGGTTTCAATTAACCACACATCTCAGAAATGGTCGAACTGAGATTGTACAAGACTACACTTCATTTACACACTCATACATATCATCCTCATTCATCCTCTGAAGTATTATCTGAACGGTAGTTACCGGAGGCTAAACAGGAAAAAGAAAAGAAAGCAACACCGACCCGCTGCATTGAAAAAACCGGTATCGATGCCTTTCTATTGCTCTCTGTCTTACTTCCACCATATTGAACATTCTCGCAGCTTCGGCTTCGTAAGAAGTTTCGATTTGTCTCGAACATTCAGGAATGTCTGCGCGAACGTGTGTAAATGCTGAATCTCGATCGATTCCAGCCAGTCTCAGTCGAGTCAATCCTTCAATCGCTACCGAATCTATCGTAATGTATATACTGTAATTTGCGTGTTTATTGCAATTCACGGTATTAAATATTCATGGCAGTAGATTTATATAGAATCATGGTTAAATTTTTAAGTGGGCGTAAGCGAGCATTAGACGATATTAAAGCATCAAGTATACAGACGAGCGCGACTCCGAAAATAAAATCAAGGAAATATTCTCAAGAATACGTAAATTTTGGGTATACCAGTACTGAAATAAATGAAGAAGAAAGGCCCATGTGTGTCATTAGCTCAAACTTTTGGCAGCAGACAGCATGAAACCTAAATAAACGACATTTGGAAACGCTTCATAGTGAGTACGTTAAAAAAAACCCGAGAATTCTTCGAATTAAAATTAAAATGATATGAAAAGCAAACATCATTTTTAAAAGAACTTTGTGAATGATAAAGCTTTACCTGCATCTTACAAAGGTTCAAACAACATAGCCAGATGTAAAAAAGCCTCACACCATTGGTGAAGAGTTCATTTTGTCAGCTGCAATTGAAATTGTAGAAACTATGTTTGGAGATAATTTTGCCAAACAGTTGCAGTCTATACCTATATCAAATGGTACTGTTGCTCGTTGAATCGGTGATATAGCTGAAGATGTTCGGCATTATCTTTTCGGGAAGTTGTGTGACAAATTGTTTTCAATTAAACTTGATGACGAAACAGATTTCATTTCAATGTCTATGTTCGATTTTGTAATGGTATGTCAGCAGTAAAACTACTTTTCTGGAAACCAGTTGGAACTCAGTGCAACAGCACTAATATTATTCGCTATTTTAAATGATTTTATAAACGAAGCAAACACAGAGTGGAAAAATTGCGTCGGAATATGCATCGATGGTGCTCCTTCAATGTTTGGAAGATTCCAAAATATACAATCACTTGTAAAACAAAAACCTCCACAGTGTGTCTGGACACATTGATCCACAAAGAAGCTCTGGCTTCCAAAAGTTTATAGACGGTTTATTGGTGATGGAATTGAGCTACTCGGTCGACATATTCGAGAAATTAAATACTTTGCAACTTCAACTTCAAGGAGCAAAACACATATATGTTGGATACGAGTGATAAATTTTTTTTGTAGAAAATTGGAATTGTGGAGCAGAAATTTACAGAAAAAAAATCTAAAAATGTATGGAAATGTGGATGAATGTGTTAAAACTTACAAGGCTGAAGAAAAACATGTGAAAGTCGTTTTTATAACCGTTGAAAATCGTTCAGCCATGCCGGCAAAGAATTTTAAAAAGTATTTATTTTGCTTACGACAACTCGGTTGCAAGTTACGAGTGGGTTACGGATCCATTTCAAAATACTCTTGAAGGACTTTCAACTGCTGAAGAAGAAATATTCATAGACGTCACGGCAAGCGGCGAAATCAAAAGACAGTTTAGTAATGAATTACTCTTGGAATTTTGGACAGCAGTAGATTATGAGTTTTCTGCACTGAAAACAAGAGCATTCGTATACTATTACCGTTTTCAACATCTTACCTTTGCGAAACCGGACTTTCTGGGGTGGCTAATTTGAAGACATAATATAGATCTCAGCTAAATGTACAAAAAGAACTCATGGTGTCTATTTCTAATATTACACCTTACTTTGAAAAAGTTTGCTCCGCAAGACAGATCCAAGGGAGTCACTGACAATTATAAAACGTGTTTTGAATTTGGTAATGATAAGTTAATTATTATATATACATTGTGCAGTACTGTAATCCTATTTAAAAGTGTATTACATTACTGTAAATGTGTATTTTATTATTTATTATATTAGACTGTATATTTCTTTTGCTTTCCTATTAGTAAATTAAGAAATGTATTTAATAATATTTTCTTTTCAATTTGCTCGCGCCCCCAATTTAGTGTTATCACGCCCCACATGTTGAGATACACTGACTTAGCATGTTCATTGGTGTTCTCTCGTGTAAGTTTAAAAAAGAAAATTTCTTCGTGCAAACTTATTTAATCGATTCAACTAATACGATTAGAATGTAAAAAAGAAACTTTTAGTAACATAATTAAAAATTTTATAACAACAATATCCAGAAATTAAAAAATTACTATCCTTCTGTACAATATAAAAAATCATTCAAGTTTATTTCTACACAAACGGCACAGCGATTTACAATATAACATCGACAAACAATACTGTATATTTTTTTTTGTTAAGAATGGTATTTGTATGTTAAAAAATAAAATACAAAAGGAAGGAAGTGCTGTTCATTATTGATGATCAAAGAAAAAAGTGACTGAAATTAAGGATTTCTTCCTTACAGGTAAGAAAAAAGTAGGGAAAAAATAGCCACCAAACGACAGTAAGAAATTGAAAGAACTCTCGCCTCCGTAGAAACCTAATTTATTGACTTTTGGATCACTTTTCTTTACATTTACCGGTGTAGGCTTTTACTATTTAACTATTCTTTTTTTACAGCTTTAAATTTTAACTCTTGCTTTTGCTTTATATATACATGGGTGATTTCAAATTGGCAATCTCTCGAAAGAAGATTCTATAAACAAAAATAAGAAAATAAAATTACATATAAACGTAGGTCAGAAAACGGTTTGTTAGCGATTTTCAGCTCGCAAAACATTTAGCCCTACTTTCTGCTCTTTCTGTGAATTTAAACCCTGCTAAAAGTTTTGGAGTACAAATCGAAGGGTAAATTTGGTGGTAATTTATCGAGAAAATTACAAATAGTACTACAATCTCATTTTTCTAACAGCAATACTTTTATTTTCAAGAAATCAAAAATAGTAAAACTAAGCCTTTAAACGTTATATAAAAATAAAATCGAGTATTAAAAACTAAACAGATGCAAAAAACCAAAAAGTGTCTGGAGAGATTTTCTATGCGTCTAACTAATTATAGAAAAACAGATTCTCTAAGGACAGAAAAAAAAAGTTTAATATTATTGAAAATACAAACAATAGATGTTAATCATTAATATATAACACAGACGCACGCACCAAAATTCAAATAAATTAAGCAATTCTAAATTTTAATTTAAAATAAACACTAATAATTCCTCGATGTGAAAACATTACATATTTCAAACGATAAATAACTTTCACTGGCCGATGATTTACGGTAAAAAAGTGATGTGTCACATAAAACGCCCTAACCTCTACTAAAACTTTCTCTCATAACATCCTTCCTTCCTACCAAAATTAAATAACAATTCTTCAAAGTTTCGTTGGAATCCGTTCTGCATTGAAAAAATTACAGCCGAACAAATGCTGTAACGTTATTCCCAAGGCGACTAAGTTATCCCAGAAACTTTTGTTCGCACGGACAATAACAGTAACAGAATACAAACCACTACAATATGACGAGAACAGAATTACGAAACGCTAACAGCAAACAAATGCGCCTTGGGATTCAGTTCAACAGAAATATTAATAAATAGTTATTAATAATTCATTCTCATCCTCACAGAGACATGAATCGCCATTCGAAGTACAGATTCATCTGAATTAAAAAATAAACAAATAACCAGCGACGATTTTGTTAAGGAAGCAAAAAGCAGTGAACTGCTATTTAAATCCTTTTTATTGTCGTTAGACAAAAATTCATTATTCACTCGCACCTAAATAAAGACGCTTTTTGATCAAAACTTGGAGTACTAGAAGACATAAATTCTAAACTAACCGACCGTAAATTTAACAAAACACAAATAACAAATAAGATAAGCTAAACAAAAAATCTGCAAAGACAGAAATTTTGTCTTTGTAAGAAAAAATTCAGACCAACAGGATGAAGGATTCAGTGAGGGCGAGGGTAGAAGAGAGAAAAGGAGTGATGCGATTTTAATATAGAATTTTTGTAAGCGATATGGAAAACTAGTGTCATCAGCGAACGATAATGACAACAAATAAAGGGAACGGAAAAGAGATTTTGAGTAGAATACTAAGCTACATTTTATTTTCATTACAGATAAATCTCACGATACTTATTCTATTTTAAAATACTCAATTTAATCGAGTTTAAATCTAAACATCGCTTAAAAACAGAAAATCTACAGTATTATTCAATACTGATAATATTATTAACATTCTTGTATTTGTAATAGAAAATAAACTCCAGACTAATGATTAAAAAAACACTATTAGACAGTAATTTTCATAAAAACACTTCTTTTCTGTCTGCAAACGAAACGCGCTGTTGTCAACAATTTTAAGTGGTGGAGCGTACCGCTGCCGAATTCAAAAACAAAAGCTGCTAAACTGTTTTCGATATACTTGTCCTATTTCTACTTTTATAGTTTGTAATGAGCTGTTGCCGCTCTTCTGTAAGTTTATAATTTTAAAATATAAAAATAAAGCCTTCTCTATCATTTTATCGATTCATCATGAAAATGTCAAAACTTTCCCATCATTTCTAAGCGCTACCTTCAGAGATTTGAAACGATTTGATACGTGAAATAAGTATACGATTTCAGAACTTATACGCAGATTTATAAGTATATAAATAAAGAGTTGCTCGGTGATATAGCTATACGAAAATTACAACTTTGATATGATATAATAATAGGATATGTGACTGAAGGAAAAACAATTTAGAAATTAAGCGTTAACAGCTTATTATCTCAGAAAATACTAAATTAAAACTTTCCGACCTAGAATACTAGTTTTTTCCTCCCCTAGCTTGTACGGGTAAATTTTAACAGTGAACAACGATTTTTCTTCTATTAATTAAAATTTTTTTTAATGTACATTTCAGCACTTCATAAACTTTTATAAACGCTCGTTTACATAGTTTTAATACACAAGGCATTACTGAAAAAAAGAACAAGAAATTAGAGAACTATAACTATCAATTTAAGTATACACTGCTTAATGACGAAGAACTGTTGAATAGTAAAATTTATGTACAGATCTTCGAATAAGGCTTTCGGTTAATAAATTTAATTTAGTGATAATTATTTAAATCTAAGCAAATAAGTTTTGCTTACAGGAAATGTAATTATATAAAATGGAATCTTGAGAAAATAATCAAAATAAATGTAAAAGAGTTATAAAAAGAGCAACCATATTATCTTGTAAAGATCTGGATGCAATATAACGGATGAATGTCGTTTTATTCATTAAAACATAAAAGAAAGTTAAATATATTGAGGTCACTATTTAAAAATAGGGATAAATTATTATATAACGACATTTTTTTAAAGGAATATTCAAAACAATAGAAAAAAGTTATCGACAAACCACGCCTACCAAGGCCATCAAGATGACCCAAACGCAGTGAGGATCAACACGTATGACGTATTATTTATCATTATAAAAACAATGATGTAAAAACTAATAATATAAGTTAATTGGAATGTAGAATAACTAGGGAGACTTAATGTAAGTCTACCGAACACAGATGTGAATGAGTTATAGAAAAATTATAACTACGATGAGCAAGGTTTGATCAAAGAGCGATATAAGTAATCATGAACGATGATGTTTCATTCGTTCAAACAGTTCTAACAATATTTGATCTGGTTTTAATTCAATAAAATGTCGTCAGATAGAATGCACCGACATAAATATCTAGAAGAGCAAAATAGCTGTAAAACCACACCTACCAGACATTTCGGTATGATCCAAATGCATCGCAATGATGTTCTACTTATAAATATAGAAACGAATAAGACAATTTTTTCAGTGTTTGGTTAAAACTATGTCAAAATTATTAGTAGACTTTGAATATTATGCTGTAAATACGTATTCCAAATAGGTTTAAGTCGGTTGTGAACAAACCAAACCTCAAAGCGACCCTGATGCAAATTCAACATGGATTTCATTTTATGTACAGAATAAAAAAAGAAGAGTGTGTGTGTGTGTATGTATGTATGTTTTAACTTTTCTACTAAAATTTCAGAAAAACCAAGTACGATTAAATTGTACAAAAAATTTTTTTTTATTACAATCAATGAAAGTTCGTCCAAACATCTCAAAACCATCGTGGAGAAAATTATCTGTTCTCATCGATTACGATTAGTTTTATTTAATAGTTCTACATTTATAATTATCATCTTTTAATTGAAAAGTAAAGGAATTAGAAAGCGACGGCCATTTACTTCTACTTCTATTTTTACCTTTGGCAAGTTGAATTTATGAAAAATATCTACTGGATGCTAGAAATTATATGCAACAGCTTATAGAATTTTCATTAGAAATTTGTTAAATTTTTAAAACTTCACGTAACGAATGCTAATAATGAAAATTCTATTTACTTTTTCTAATATATCGCTTTATTTTATTTCATCATTTTAAAATTTACGGAAGATAAGCCGCGGCATTCCTCCTGCAAATAAAATATTGTACTTAATTTAAACTGACACTCATATCTATGTTAATTTATCAATAATTCACCTGCACTTTGCCAATGCAATGATCTGTTGTAATTATTACGACCGTAACCGTTATAAATCAAATTTAGTTTTCATCCCTCAATTATTACAGTTATTTCTTCTTTAGGTATCACCCGGTGTATCCTACAAAACGAATTTGGGTCCCTTTTACTGAACATCCAGTTTTACCGATTTATACCAGAAAAGCTTGGAGGTTTTTAAATTGAAGTAATTTACAACTTCCCCTCCAGGTCCAACCAAATCCTAGAAATTTTACTTTTCCTATACCCTGCTTAAACAAAGTCTACGTTTTGCTTCAAAAATAAATCATGGCATCCTATCAACGATCGAAAAAATCATTTAAATTTTTGTTTCTAATCGATTAACACTTTGAAGATTTCTGTTCCAATGAAACTCATTATTACAATGGAATTTCTCAATTATATCCTTCAGACTTCTAGCAACATTTGCTGCCTCAAAGCCATTTTGTTTTTTAAGTGAAAAACATGAAATGTTCTTAATTTTGTTTTTACTCAATTTTGCTGATGTTTTAATTCAAATAACTATCATTTTTATTACTCTGAAACGTTGAAGTTAATTTCAATTAAGCTGTAGATAAAGTTTAAATATACGGCATCCGGTCAACATATTTTAAAACATTATCGCTAATACTTATATCAGGACTGGCATGTAGTACTTTCATTATAATTTTTTTTTTTTTTTAAATATATACCTTTAATGTACATGTTAAAAGGAAAGGTAATAATTATCAACCATCTCTTTTATATCCTTCTAACACTAGTAGTACAATTTATTAATTTTACAGCATATTACTTTTTATTTATAACAAATCATAATAGAAATAAAAACTTTTACAAATCATTACTTAAGCAACTTCAATTTTGTTATTAAAAAAGAAAAATTACTAATTACTAGAATTAGAAATTAAAAAAAAAAATATATATATACATATACATATATGCTCGATAAGTGACTGAAAGGAAATTACTAATTCTGATTTGTTTGAACGCCGTACACAGTTTTGTAATTTATTATATAGAACGATATCGAATAAATAGATTATGCAATATATTTTCGTTTCAATTTATTATTTTAATGCGATTAAAAACCATTTCAATAATCCCACATTATTTACTGGGATATCACTGTATCATTGGCTACGTAGGATATTAAAATTATGTGACACCATCAATGAAGAGATGCCACGCCGAACGTGAAATTTCATTGTGAAGTAACAACATAAAACCCGTATCTTACTTTAAAAAATTTTTATCTATGTAGCTACCTCTGAAAAGGGTTATATATCAAGCACAATATGTTGTAAATCCATTAGTAAGTGACAAGTTGATCGGCATCAGTTGACTTTTATCTTTGATATTATACACCATATACAAGATATAATGAATATCGTTAAAATTATTCATCAGTTCTATACATTTAAATTATTATTTTCTACGACCGTAGTTTTACATACCACATCTCATTTATACTCTGAAGTATTAGAAACGATAAAAAAAAGCTTCATATCTGTTAACACCTAAAGATAATCGAGAGACGATTCTTTAACAAGAATGTGTGAGAATTAATTTGCGACGGATCATTAAAAATCCAATAACGTTTTAAAAAACTCACTTTATATGTGTTCAGAAATTCTGAAATAAAAAAATAAAAAAACCTTTACCTTGAATATAAGGTAAAAACTTGTACGCTAATAAATTCAACTGCAGTAGAGGTTTTTAGAAACTCATTTTAAGCTAATCATTTGAGCCTACTCTGAGGGAATAAGCTAAAATGTAATGATGAAACCTATTCTAAGCAGAATTACACGAAAAAAACGTCCAATCTGCTGTATTATTTTTAAAAAAATACGGCATTTTGTTACCTTTTCAACTTATATTAGTAATCTTTTGGTTAAATGATGTACAAATGTTCCAAACTGCACTAATTTGTTTCTAGAATGATAATTTATTTTCGGTAAAGTAATTCTAAATTGTTTTTAATATGTTAAAAATAACATTCTTGCGCCGTCGAGTTTGTATACGAACGTTTTTCATAGCACGAATAATTTTGCAAAAAAATAGATTTTTACACTTCCTAATCATCCCTTAAGGCCGCACAGTCTGAGAAAACCCTATTCACAATCTTTATTCTTCATTAGTAAAAAAAAATGTTGTTAACTTCATTTTAAGACTTGGTAAACATTTGAAATCGGTTTAACTACGGACATTAGAGGGAAAACGCATTTATTCAACAAAGAATTCAATAAATTTTAAACCCGAACTAAATGATGTACCGAACAACGATATTAAAAACCTAAAGAAATCGTAGCAAAATTATATCGGTACGATTCATTTTACGTATTTACTATACGATTTCAAGTATTTCAATATTAAGAGTTCAAATTATAGGTATCGACACAGTTTTCATAATGAAAATATGAATACTAATGATGAACGTTAGAAGCGGGACAAAATATCGCGAAGCAGACGGATATACATAACCGCAAACTCATGGAGAATTTTTATTACATCCACAAATAAAACTACGGTATTAATGAATAAATACAGCAGATTCACGTTCATAATTATATACAATGCATCAACTCGATTTAATTTTGAAACACAGTACGATTTCGTTATATTAAAATGACAGAACATCTTTTTTTCTTCATTTAAACTTAGGTTAAGGATAATAAAATTTTATGAGCTAAAGAGAGGTAGAAAAAGAGAGAGAGTGACAGAGAAAGAGGAAGAGATAACAAAAGAAAAGTTTTCTAAAGCGGCTTGATGTAAAACTTTCAAGCGCGAAGAGTTTTCTTAGTGAAAGTAATTTTCGTCGAAAAAGTATCAAGAGAAGGAAGATACAATATTATACGACCTTCGTGATGTAATAGCATTCTATACCAATATAACCTCACCTATTCCAAACGGTAAGAGGGTTTATTTTTTTTTTTACCATCTTAATTTCATCATTTATTTATTAGATATATATGTTACATATTTCGACACGGTTTAGCAGCTAAAACCCACAATAATAAGCATATTTTTTATATAATAGAATTTTTAGTTTCATTTCATAATTATAGTTGCATTCGATGATAAAAATACGTTTAAAAAACAAGGATTAGCACTTAAAACTAATACATTTAAAAAATGCTTTAAATATTTTAAACAGATTTAAAACTTTTAACGAATATTTAAATTATACTAAAAACCTCAACTCCAAATTGTTATAAGTGAAAAAGTGGAACTAACCGCCAAAATTTAATAAAGAATAACGAGCTAACAGTAATTTCTTAAGGAATGAAATCCTGATTAAGTATTAATTGTACTTCGTCAAAAAGGTTGATCGCGAAACGTATTTTACACACCCAAAAGCGAACAACGAAACGTTAAGCCTACCCGAAATGAATTTTCATCACGAGAAAAAATTAAGCAAACAAAACAAGCATAAAATTTAATGTAAAAAGAAAAAAACAATATATAGGCCGGGCATATTAGATCTGGAGGGTCGAAATGGGAGAAAAAGATTTTCCCAAGCTTGATACCATTAGGAAAGCCTCCCCCTAAAGATATGTGGATTAAACATACGAAACTCTATAAACATATGTTGCGGCTAATTTTATTATATTAACAGATTATTGTAAAAATGGGTTTTTTCAGTTTTTCTTTAATTATTATTTTTTACTAAAAAATGGCACCGTCGGAAAGGTGAGAAAAGTTTGCACAATTTTACTGACGAGCACTTTTATCTACGACCAGTAAATTCGACAGTATTTAATAAACAAAACGTAGGGTATTCTAGAGTAACGGAAAGGAAGGAAAACCAAAAGGGATAAGTTCCTCTACAGCAGGAGATTTTAAGCCAAGAACGAGGAAAACGTAGGAGGAAAGAGAGCTTTTCAGGCTTTAATTGTTATTTATCAGTATTTTTTATTCACCACAAAATTTCTATCTCATATTCTCAAACACAACTTTCGGACTTATGAGGTGAATTAATTAAAAATTAAAGTATTGTTAATATTGAGTAATTTTTTGTTAATACCGAAACAACTTCAAGGAAGAAGATAATAGTGCTATCTTCAATGATATATATATATATATATATATATATATATATACATATATATATATATGTTATCTTATAGATATGCTATTTTATCGTATATATTTAATGCTGAATGAACATTAAACGTATAATAGAAGCAACAGTTCTCACAGCATGCACAGACTACTTTTATGTTCAAGCTGTGTGTTATAACAATACAAAGCTATTTCTGTTGCTTTTATAACGCTACGCATTATTTCTCTTATAATGTAGTAACAAAGTAAAAAATATTAATAAAAAAAGAACAAAAACAAATAACAGTTCTTCCTTTCTATTATTTTCCTTAATTTCCACCTATTAAATTCTATATACAGAATCCCAGTACGACAGATTTTTAAGAAACCTTTACCAGAATTTAATAATTTAGAATTTCTAAAAAAAAAAGTGTTTCACAAAATAACCTTTCTGGGAATAAATAGTAAATTATCACAAGTCGCACATTTTTTCTCTAAAATTATTTCAATCGCGTCAATGATTTCGATCGATTCAAGGACTCATTATGCACGTTAAGGCGTTTTAAGTCGACACATCATTAATTGAAAAAAAAAAAAATATTGTAATATATTCGACTTTAACACGATGCTGTTAAAATATTATACGTGTAAGAAATACCTACTTTTCCTATTTATTGGTAGCAAAAGTAAGAATTTCCTTTTCTACATTAAAAACAAAGAAATTTAGAAAAAATTTGGGAAATTAATCGCCCTACTCCAAGAAAATAGTTTCCTTTAGTCGCATTCCTTCGGTCGTAAGTTAATACGACAAAATATTTCGTAAAGAAATTGTCATATATAAAATACAAAAGGCAGGAAGAATCTTCTAATCGAAGAACGTATAAGTAAATCATTTACAAAAATTAACTTTTTTGTTTTTTAACCGCATTACAAATAAATATTTTTTTTCAAGAACAAAAAGTCGGAAGAGAAGTCCAAAGAAGAGTTAAGGAATAAACATATGTGTAAGTTTTGTACTGAAGTACGTCGTGTTGCGAGTACTTCTATAAAAGTTCCTCCTCTAAAAATATCGAACGGTATATTCGATTAATTTCTAACGAACTTGAAGAACTGTTCATAGATTATCGGCTGGAAGTAAAATCGCTAACGTAAAAAAGCGAAGGATAAAAACAGTTACCGTGAAGAAAGTTACAAGGGGTTTCGTTTACCAAATAACTAATTCCTTAAGGCGTACTGTATTTAAGTAACATACACTTTACATATGTAATTTTTTCATTAATCGCGACATCCGACGAAGCGTACAGTGTATAGCAGTTAAGAGGAATTGATGTTTTTACGTGTTACAAAAATTTATCGTCGAGTCCAGTTATTGTACACATAAATCGACCCGATAACCTTATAAAGCTATATAATAAAATATTTTAATCCGCTACTCGATTCGCATGCATAGAACAGACTTAAAACTTACTAAACGTAAAAAATAGAGCTATACGAATAAATCACATTCTTTTACCGCACAAAAAGTAGTAAATATAACCGCGTAAACTTACTAATAGTGTAGTAAAATAATAAATATAAATCGTACAGAAAAATTCATAGACAGACACCCACACGTAATACTAGCGTTCTGCTCTTCATCAGCTCTAGCTAGTAGAACCAATTCTACGTTTTAGTTAAGATTTATAACTTTCATATTGTAACAGGCAAACTTATAAGTTTATTTCATATCATATTAAACTGCACATCAAAATTATATATATTGTGTAAAAGATAATTTTTAACTGTGAAACGTTTTTTGTTACTCTATATACGCAAAATAAAATTACTTCTATTACAAAACATTGCTGGAAAAGACAGTCTTTTGCATTAGATCCCCGCCACAGTTACTGGACTGTAATTGATTATTTATTTCAAATTAATATCCATCGCATTAATTTATAAATCAATTCGTAATTTATTTTTTATAATATTAACCATCGTCTATTATCAAGAGTATATTACGATGATGTCACTACGGCGTAGTTGCTCACGTCTGCTATCTTATCTTGTTTCAATATTATTTACGTCTATGCGTGCTCTGGATGTAATAATCGCTAATGAAGGGAATTTCATGGACCAGGGTGGATATAACTTTCATTTTGTTTTTTAACGTATCCCATCGCTGTCTCGATTATCACGCGAAATTGGTACAAAGGAAAAAATAGTGGAACACTTTTAATTAAAGTAATTCTGCATGATGTTCGTTTCTGCAGTAATGTCCATGAAAGGGCTTTATATATGTCGGATAAAATTATTGTTGGCGATATTGAGAGTATGTTTAAAGATAGATAAACGGCTTCAGTGTAACCGTATTTTTTTCAAACGATTGTTCCATATGTTTACTGCTGGTCGAAAAGTATACAAGTACGAAATATTGTGCGAATGAGTTAGGAATGACTGTAGATATGTAACAGACTTGTCAAATGATCTGCAAGAGGTTTTACTAGTGTATTTTTTTCGAAGTAACAGGAAAATTGACGGCCCTAAATTATCCAAAGAAGTAATTTGTTTTATTTCTCCCACGTAACTTCTATCGTTACCGTTCATCGACGTAACTATAACGTCGATGGAATATACCCCCAAGTGATGGGTCTTCCAGAGGTATATTAGAAATAAAAAAAGCCTGCTTCAAAGCATATATGTTGTTGCCGACCGTAAAAAAGAAATCCTTCCAGGGATTATTACTGAATGTAATGAGCCGACTACAACTATTATTTCCGACCATTTGATACTCGTACGACGTCGTTGTTGTACGACTGCCACAATTACCTGGTAAGAATTTCATACATATCACGGTAAACCGCTGACAAAATTTCGTAATGACATAAACGGGAGCAATCAAACAAACATTGCAATCGATGGAAGCGGTTGCAAAGGCTCGGAACAGAAAAGAGTACGGGATCAGAAGGTAACAATTTTATCCTATCTAATGCTACTACTTGTGGTGTGAAATTGGTGTTTTTTTTGTTTTTTTTTGTATCGAAATGAGACTCAAAAAACAACTTATTTGAGGTACAACTGGAAGATATAAAACAGTTCTGACCACCAAATTAAACCGATTACATTGTTGCAGAGTGCATTCTGTACTGTGTAAAATAAGTTTTTTTTATTGACCAAATAATTGCAAAAAATTAAGTTGGTAGTAAGTATTAAATACAATTCTACAGAAAAAAGTTTTAATTAATTTTATAACTGTTATTTCGATTAATAATATAAATAGATCAATTTATTTATAATATGCAACGAAAAACGCAAGGGAGGGGTCTAATACAAAAGATCCTTAAATATAATGAACAATTAGCGAAGTAACATTTTTTAAAATTAACTATGCAGTTGCACTTTTCAGAATAGATTTTCGAAATCAAACAAGCACGACACAGGCGTAATTACCAGACTGATGGAAAACATCGATATATAAACTCCCGACTAACACCCACCACAATTCTGGCGCCACGTGTAAAGCAAAACAATAAACATCAGACCCAGTGAATTTACCATGTCATACTCGATATTCTATCGATTGAATTTTTTTTAACATATGGTTTGCCAATGTTTTCAGAATGAAGTCTACATTGGTGTACTAAAGAAAGTCTCCAAAACTATTGGGATTAAATTTTTTTTTAGTAATCCAAAAATATCAACACTTACGGGCTTTTTTTACAACTGTTGAGAGTTGTCATTTCATAATTTAAGCATGGACGATTAGCATGAAGTTTGTTTATAATAACAGACTAACGAAAAATCATCGAACCGTTGTATGAAAAGACACCAGGAGCGAACAGATAAAAAAAATGTGAAGAAAATCCAATAAATAAAACTCTACTAATTATACTATCAAGAAGATCGAAAAAAACCTGTCAGGTAATAATAAGAAGTCAGAATTGAGATGTGTGGAAAATGATTTCCACAAATGATGAACTGTTATGGTAAATAAACGAAAATTATAAGAAACTAGCCGGCCGTCTAACCTGGACTCTGGGGGCTCAGGTCAGCCCAGGCGAATCCTTAAGCCAAATCAGGGACTCAGGTTGTTCAGGGCAAGGTTGGTTGGGCAGGTGGTTGAACAACGGATTAACATTAAGTTTTGTTTTAAGTTGCAAAAGAGTGCCAAAGAAGCTCACGAAACGTTAGAATCGGTGTACGGCGATAATGTGGTAACTTTGAAGACTGTGTACAAGTGGTATGACCGATTTAAAAACGGAAATGAGTCTTTTGAAGACGAGCAGCGTGCGGGACGTCCAGTAACCTCAAAAACAATTGAAAATGTGCAAAAAGTGGAAACAATGGTTCGTTCAAACAGGTTAATGACTATTCGAGAGCTATCGGAAGACCTTAACATCTCGTACGGATCCGTTCGAAGCATTTTAACTAATGAATTGCAAATGAGACGAGTGAGTGCAAAATTTGTTCCCACACTTTTGTGAGATGAACAGAAGGAAAATCGTGTGTCAATTTGCATGGAGTTGAAGGGTCGTCTTCATGCAGATCCGGACTACATGGCCAAAATTGTAACTGGAGATGAAAGTTGGGTCTGTGGCTATGACCCTGAGACCAAAATGCAGAGTTCCCAATGGAAAACTAGTTCATCTCCTCGTCCTAAAAAGGCACGTCAGTCAAAATCCAACATCAAGGTCATGCTCGTTGTTTTTTTCGATAGTGAGGGCATAGTGCGATCAGAGTTCGTTCCAAGGGGAACAACTGTAAACTCTGAATTTTATAAGGGTGTATTGCAACGTTTGCGAAACGACGTACGAAGAAAGCGACCAGAAAAATGGACCGATGGCTTCCTTCTTCACCACGACAACGCGCCGTGTCACACCTCGCTTCTCATTCGCGAGTTTTTGGCCGAAAAAAGTGTTCCTGTCTGTCCACATCCGCCATACTCACCGGATTTAGCACCATGCGACTTTTGGCTCTTCCCAAAAATTAAAACTGTGCTTAAAGGAAAACGTTTTGACACCCCTGCTGACATTGAGAGGGCCACGACCGAGCAATTGAACGCCCTTCCGAAAGACGCCTTCCAGAAATGCCTCTAGTATTGGAGTCAACGTTGGAATAAGTGCATTGCTAGCCAAGGACAGTACTTGGAAGGAGATTAAATCGAATTCTAAGTAACCTTATTACTTTTTTTAATAAAAAATTATTCACCGTATTTTTTGATCGCACCTCGTATAATAATGAAGAAAAAGGATTAATTTATTTTTTCCTTAATTCACAAATTCACCCTTCCTGAGGACAAAGAAATAATAAATGTTTTAAATATCTCAACCTTCAAGGGAGCTAGGGCCTCCAGTAGATGGCTTGAACCCTTCCCTGGAATATATACAATTTCTGAATAACCGTGATCTGTTACATCGAGAATGTACCTGATGCACGCAAATGTTAGCCTTCAACCTACTAACAAATATCTCGTTTGAATTTTGAAAATCGGACGCCTGTTTGTTCAGATACTATAAGAGCACCCCACTGCACCTCCCGAACAGCGCCCCAGGAGCACCCTGTCTGTTACCAGTTAATGGTGATGATTGGCCTAGCCTCCCACGAGGTGCTCGAATACCTCACCACTGTAGCCTCACACCAGTCCCTACGGGAAGCCCATTATTGTTAAAATTAAATTTTTTTAATTTATTTAATATTATTTTATTTAACGTAAATTTAATCGTATTATTTTTGTAATATTATTCATACGAATCATCCACTTCAATCCGAGCTCACACAGTGATACTCACAGATCACCACAGTTCATTAATTCAATTCATATATCAGTTGGGGTTTTTTATTCACTAGAACCTTCAACTTTTTTTTAAATTATAAATTAACAATTTGGAGTTAGGGGTAGCTTCATCTATTCACTCGGGCAGGAAATCATTTTGTGAGTGGTTGTTTTTTAATTTACAGTTTTACAGTATATATATATCAACATGAAATATATCTAAAAAACCTTTTCAGTTAAGCCAAGAAAAATGGGTAAAAATTAGATTGCGATTGATGGAGTAGTTTTGTTTATCCCGAACAAACAAAAACCTTCTTCCTCTTTATATAATAGTATAGATAAAAAGTAATACTACACTGTATAACATAGGATATGTTCCATATTACAATTAGAGCGTCTTGCAACATGTACACAAAATTCTCTCTTACATTAGTAAGAGACAACTTAATTGGTATTAGACAATTCTTTTAATTTCTTAACTTTTAACCGGTAACAAACTTTTTAATAATACATAGTACTTGACTTGGCACCAGTATGAAAGCGGTAAATCCCCTCAATCTTTCTTTCTTTATATTTTAAACTGTTGTTTATAACAACTTTAACACTAGTAGGTGGTTCCAAATAGAGACAGGGAGAATGAGAGAGAGGGAAATGACTGTTGTAATAAGAAAATAAGAATACTAGACGACCAGCCAGTCCACTGCATAAATTTTATTCTTTTCTAAATTTGTAAATGACTAAATGTCTCGTCCGATCAAGGTCAAAATTAGTAAATTCAATAAGCCGATTTATCTTGTTGTACCAAAGGATAAAAAAAATTCGTGTTGCTAAAATTACACGCTGTAATCCTTTAATAATAAAAGATTTAGCGAAATCACTAGGAATGATATGACTCGCAACACCAGTCAATCGTAACATTCGAACTTACTCGCGTTATAAAGCTATCGATTACTTGAAACTTCAGAGTTTAAAAAAGAAAAGAATAGCGCTAAAAAATCACCTTATTTTATTCCCGAGTCACTTTTCTATACAGAAAATAGGTTAATTAATGTTATTTCAGTTCATCCAAAATAGAGCAAAAATCCTCTCGATTACGCTATTTAATAAGAACTCAGATTTTCACCTTTACAAAATAATTCCCAAAAAGTTCTTAAAATTTGTTAACCCCTTATTACTGTTACTGTAATCACGCTTCTACATCGAGAACTATGATGGTTTGGGATAAAAAACCTATTAGTTCCTAAAATCCCAAAAATTAATTCTTAAGATTCCTAAGTTTCCATACCAAACACATTTAAGTTTTCTTAACAATAGTTTTCCGAGCTTAAAGGAAAAATACGATAATACTCCATTTTACCTATTACTTATATTAACTTTGAGTTCTCATAAATAAAAAAAACGTCGTCTCTGTCCTATGAATGTCACTGGGTACTTAGAAATTTAGAAACAATTTTGGAAATATTAGAAATATTTAATATTTATTCTACCCATTCTCTAGCTACACAAACCCTCCATCAGAAATCGTGAGCTGAACTCCGTGTGATTAATGGAAAGCATACCTTTCTTTGTTTTTTAATTTTTTTTAAATAAATATTCCATTTACAAGTTGAAATTCAACCGTCGTTGAATTCTTTGAAATTTAGACAAGACGGTACACAAGTAAAATTCTTGTAACTAACGGCAATATAACTATCTGCGAAGGAACGAAGTACAGCAGAATATACATACGAGTATGTTACAGTGAAAGAACGATATCTGGCAAATGTCGATATTCTCCGGTGAAATGACACATAGCAAATACGTCGGTGAAAGACCGAAATATTTGCTTATTCGGACCTTCGTCGGTATATATGTCAAAAAACACAGATAAGCTATGGTAGGGGTCGAAACGATAACCAAAGATTAAAAAAAAATATCACTCAATACCAATCTCTAAGGTAGATTATGAGAAACCCTCGTAAAAAAAGGACGTTTAAATTTAAGCCAAACATAACCTACGCTCACGTTGTCTAATTAACGTTACATATATAAGTCATTCGTCTTATTACAAATATACGTTATTATATACGTCATTCTCAAACATTGGAGGCGATTAATCAAATTCCCCGCATTTATAAAAACATTTAATCAAATTTTCAGCATTTTATAAATTGAAAGGGTCAATCAGGATATACAGAATTTGTTAACTGCACGGATGAACGATAACGATAAAAATAAATGGTCAGATGGTTTGCCCTTTGTTCAATTTTTTTTTTTTAAATATTTTTATTTAACTTTCACCATCAATACATGCTGAATGCGGTGAATTTGACTGATCGCCTCCAATGTTGAAAATAACATATATAATTTGTATATTTAACGTTAATTAGACGAGGTTAGCGAGCGTAGGTGATGTTTGACTTAAATTTAAACTTCCTTTTTTTACGAGGGTTTCTCGTAATCTATTTTACTTAGAGATTGGTAGCAGGTGATTTTTCTTTAATTTCTAGTTATCGATTCGACCCCACCAGAGCTTATTTTTGTTTGTCGACATATACCGGCGAAGGTCCGAATTCAATAACCGTCTTCACTCGCGTCTGAAATAAAAGTTTGCAACAGTTTTTTGTTACATCAAGTACGATAAACCGTGCGGGTTAATTCTCCATAATTGTGATAGAGAATGGATTTACGTATGTCTAATACTTATTAGAAAAAAATGACATGATACGCAACCCTTTGCCGCTTTTAGGTTAGCTCTAGCAGCTAGTTAGGACACTGGTCGCTAAACTGTTTCGTAGATCAGTAGCTGTTTGTGGCACAGACATTCGGTCTTATGCTTTAGAGCGATCGAATGGGGTGGTGGCGGGAGAAATGCCAAGCAAACCAATAACCCTTTGGATCGAATTAAAACTTTTTTTAAAGTAGGAATAAAGAAATATGTTCTGAAACGCTGATCAAAAGTATCTGAAGAGCGATAAAGAGATGTTCAGAAAGTTAATGACATCAACCGTAATGGTGGCATTACCACTTTGGATCTCGAGAACTTAAGCCAGGGCCTACGGGATGTCACATCTGGGACCAGAACACCCCATATTCAAAAACAAACCAAGAGTATGATTGATTATATATTAAATCTTAAAAGAAATTTACGGTATAAACTAATAATCAACGTGTCCGCGCTTTTAATATAATTTCGTGAATTTATGGTTGCGTAGGCTGTTTTATTTTAATTATTTTTATTAAATTTGTTTACTTTTAGGGCGTTTAGAAAGCAATTGTCTCCGTCCTCAATGATTGCGTAAAGTTACTTACGATCATTTATATTTTTAAGTGTATTTCTCAATCGGTTTTAGAAATAAATTACCAGTTTTATCTATTTAAAATTTTAATTTTTGTTTAACATAAATATCCATACGATATCTAGTCCTTCTTTTAAGAGTGAACCTTTCATGTACCGAGACGATGTATAAACCGCACTTTATAAGTCAGAAAATAGTTAATTAACTTCTAGTGTTATACCATTTGTATCACTCATTTTAATGGTTGTAGCGAACGTAATGAGAATACAAGTGGCACAAATCGAAAGTTTCTTTTTTTGAGAGTATAAAATGTTCATTACACCACAGTTCTTACGGTAAAAACTAAGTGAAGGTTTCAATGTACAGCTGAATGTCATCTTGGCACGCTGAATATACATTCGACTCGGTAAAAACGCAAAGCAAACCGTTTCATCAATACGTTTTCAAAATAAGTCTGAAATAGGATGTTATTATGTCAGAGAATGAGTATGTCATTTTCGATGTCGATTGGGATTCTCGAGACACGTAACCTAGAAATAAAATATAACTTAATTTAATCACAGAAAATAAACTTTCTAGAACACTCGGCGAAAGAAGCGTTAATTAAGATTATATAAATTAACTTGCAATACATTCAAAAAATAAATAACAGAATATTGAATTTTTAAATTTATTATTAAATAAAAACTTTTTCGTAGGAACAACATCGCCAAACGTTTCTTTCGCCGGTGTTTCAACAAAAGATTTTAACTCCTTCCTCGTTCATTGAAAGTGGAAATTATTTTCATCCCTACACGTTAATTTCTTTTAACAGGAAAAATATATAAGAAAGATTTATATACTTCAAAGATATAAAATAATTCTGAAAAATTCAGATTTGCTATCAGGTTTAATCGAGGGTGGGATTTGAAAATGAAGTTAAAAATACTTTAATGAAAATATCTTTCGTATTTGAAAAAAAACTATTCCTATTCCCGAGCTACAGGTTGAAAATATTTTCATCATATAATGTCCTGTTCCATCATACGAATTATTTACAGAAAAATAATACAAATAATGCTAAGGAATAGACTTATAAAAAGTATATTTTTTAATGTATAAAAAATAAAGCTTCATGAGATGCAGTCTGAATGGGAAATTAATGTTTTTCCGCTTTCCGATCCAAAAAAAAAAAAGATTGAATCAAATCTTGCTATAAATCAAATACGATTTTTAAATTAAATTGTTTGTGATAGAAAAATAGACGCCAAAACACTTACAGACAACAAGATTTTTTATCTAAGATTTCTGTTACTCGACTCAGGACGCAAGTCGAGAAATATAAAAAAACCGAAGTTAATTTTTTCCCCGTGATATTAAAAAATAGGCAACGAAATACAAAAGAGCTTTAAAAAAATGAATAAATTTAATAAAAAGGAGTGACGGTTAGAAACTGTTAAACATTATAAACAATGAACGCCGACACAACATTAAACCGACTTGGACTGCAACATAGCTGAACTAATAAACTGTTACAAGATTTGGACTACGCCGTAAATTCTTTTTCATCAAATAACTTACAACACAATATCAGACTTTGAATCTTATCCTAAACAAGTTGCCAAAAATTTAAAACGCGTAACAAAACACTCGCTAATTCTCTGTTTTAACAATTAATAAACAATGCGACTTAGAAATTCTACTTCCAAGTAGTAGGACAATAATGTAGGTAGATGTAAGTAGCTACACATTTACAGCATTTTTACGGACACCCAATCAAAGGAAAAAATCTTCACATATATAAACAAATTAAATTAGTCAAATAGTTAAAATGAAAGCGAACAGATTAAATAAGGGCATTCGTTAATAATTCAGACTAAATGATTCTTATACTCAAATTGATGATTTTTTAATAAACTAAAAATATCAAAACAAAAAAGAATAAAATTGATTAATACAATAAAAGAATGAATTTTACTTAATTTTTACTGCTATTTAGAAAACACTTGAAATTTAAACAATAACTTGAAAAAAAAAATAGATAATTGAGAATTTAGGATGAAGTAAAAAAAAACATCCAGGATAAAATATTAGCTTAGATGAAAAAGGAATATGATGACATCAACCTAGTCTGAAGTTAAAATATTAATTCGTGAAAAATGTTTTTATTTCACAATTTTATCTTGGTTTAACAACGGGAACAACACTGATGAGTCGTATCATTTTCTAACAATTCTTTTGCATATTTTTCAATACTGTCTTCAAATTCGAAAATTGAATGAAAAAAAAACCACAATTTATGTACGAGTAATATTTGTAACATCATCTTCAATTTGAGTTTTATTATTCGTTAGTTTTCTTTACGATAGGCAGCAAGTTTTTCTATATATTTTGTACAATATGTACAGTAAATAATTAAAGACTTGAATAAATTAGAAAACAAGAAAGCGTTAAAAATAAATCCCTTTCGGCACGCCGGAAGGCGGAGGTAGATTTCACCTCACCGGTGCTAAGTAGGGAACAAAAAAGATTTCCACCTTAGAGTTAAGAAAAACTTCAAATTTACTCGATACAATGGTTACATGTAAAAAAAAGTTTCACATGTTTAGCATAACACAAACCCCATCTTCTTACAATTCCAGTAACATTTTGGTCATCCCTTGCCGTAAGGGTTGGTCATATCAAAAATTGTTTCAGACAAACGTTCTAGGTCGTGTTTAGAGGATTAACGACCACTTTAAACCGATTCGAAACTGAGTCTGTTAAGGGAGGTATTTTTTTTGTCTTCGAAACCCAATTTCTTCCACCTCCTAGGCCAATGGTTGGTGATATCAAATAAACGTTACTAATATAAGTTTTAGGCCATTATCCACGGAATAGTAGGTACTTTAAAACGAATTCGATATTTTACCTAATAAGAAAGTTATAGCGATATTTTGTTATTTTCGAAAAAGACCCCCATTTCCATCCCAATGGTCCGATTTTGCCCATTAACGAACTCGACCGAGATTTTGGGTCGTTATATTTATAAAGAAAGGTGCGTGTCTGTGTTTATAAATAGCTGCGATTTTAATTTGATATGAACCTTGGTTCTACGGTACCATTTAACATTAACAGCAGACCGTACAAACCGCTTACTAGACAGATCGCTCAGGCAGAACGAATAAATCGAGTGCGTGGAAGGTTTTAAACTCGTAAGAATTAACTTAAACAAATAAATAGACTTAATCCTTTTAAGGACAAGGTAAACATCTGTAGTTCTTTTATAATTACATTAAACCCAAACAAATAATGAAAAAAATATTGACTTTTAAAGATTCTAAGTATAATTTTAACATGTTATTTAGTAATAATTTTACTAGATCACATATTAACTTCAAAGTTGTCGATACCAGTTGTTTCAACACAATCTATTGCGAAGTTTCGTTTTATTGTGTAATGATGTTTACTTTTGTACTGTAGTCGCTTTTGTTAGTCTTTAAACACTGTTCTCATTTATAGATACAAATTCTTATTTTTATATATTTCTTTAGCTTTATATTTTCCAAATTAATATTTACGTATTATTCGCTGAACAACGACAGGTACGAGTTAGCAACTAACCTGACGTAAAATAAAATATTTTAATGAACACGTAAATAATTAATAAATTACGTCGATCGATGTAGTTTACATAATAATATATTTCAAAAATAACGAATGCCGAGTACTTTTTAAAGCACAATAATAAAGAAGAAAAATTCTGTAAGTTTACGATAACCTTCAACATAATTAACATTACTCGGTGAAAATAGATATAATTTAAATCCTAATATAAACTACTAACATGTAGAATATATACTAGACGCTTATTTCAAATTTTGAAGGATAATTTTCTTTTTAATTTTTTAAGACTAGAAGTAAATAAATCGTATTTAATTGTTAACACCGCACGTTTACTAAACCGGTTAAACATTTCTCATATAACTTCAAAACAGAGACCTGATTACGAAAGGGTATAAAATATTAATTATTTTATTGTTATAATATCTTTCCGATAAACTTAATAACAATTTATTAACGAGTGTAAACCTTTACGTATCAGTCTCTATATATCCATCTTCATCAAAAAGACAAGAAATAGCTGTCAAACACATTTCTATTATATGTATGTATACACAAACGGCCATTTAACCTATAGAAAAATCATAAAGTGCCGTTCATAATAAAAGAACAAAACATTTTGTAGGATATGAAAAAAAAATTATTAAAATTATGTATTACCAATAGAAATGAATAACCTTACCTCTATACTAAAATATCCTCTATCAACATAATCGCCTAGGAAGAGGTATTTGGTGCTAGCCGGGGGACCGCCGACTTCGAACAATTTCATCAAATCGTAGAACTGTCCGTGTATGTCCCCGCATACTGAAATTAAAAATAAAATAAAAAAACTGTCGTTAGAATGTTTTTTTTTTAAATACAAACAACAAAAGGTTACTTCAATACTGTTAGTAAAAACAACAAATCCACTTAAAATTACTACGTTTAAAAGTGCTCCGGTCGAAACAAATAGAAAATAAAAATACACACCACACAATACAATTTTACCTAGTAAATATTCTCCCAAATACGAGGTGTGATCAAAAAATACGGTGAATGAATTTTTATAGCGGCAACGGCCGACGCTAAATCCATATGCTGTAATAAGTCCAATAGCGTGATCAACTGAGACAGGCAGGGACAAGTTGTAACACGTTCGAGCTTGCCAGTCAGCTGCCAGAGCCGCTACAGTGAGGTTGTGTTTATCGTGTCTGACGCGCAACATGGATTTTGAACAACGTATTAACATTAAGTTTTGTTTTAAGTTGCCAAAAAAGCTCACGAAATGTTAGAATCGGTGTACGGCGATAATGCGGTAACTTTGAAGACAAGTGGTATGACCGATTTAAAAACGGAAATGAGTCTGTTGAAGACGAGCAGCGTGTGAGACGTCCAGTAACCTCAAAAACATTTGAAAATGTGCAAAAAGTGGAAACAATGGTTCGTTCAAACAGGCGAATGACTATTCGAGAGCTATCGGAAGACCTTAACATCTCGTACGGATCCGTTCAAAGCGAAACGACGTACAAAGAAAGTGACCAGAAAAATGGACCAATGGCTTCTTCTTCACCACGACAACGCGCCATGTCACACCTCACGTCTCATTCGCGAGTTTTGGCCGAAAAAGGTGTTCCTGTCTGTCCACATCCGCCATACTCACCAGATTTAGCACCATGCGACTTTTGGCTCTTCCCAAAAATTAAAACTGTGCTTAAAGGAAAACGTTTTGACACCGTTGCTGACATTGAGAGGGCCACGACCGAGCAGCTGAAAGCCCTTCCGAAAGACGCCTTCCAGAAATGCCTCCAGTTATGGAGTCAACGTTGGGATAAGTGCATTGCTAGCCAAGGACAGTACTTTGAAGGAGATTAAATCGAATTATATGTAACCTTATTACTTTTTTAATAAAAAATTATTCACCGTATTTTTTTTCACACCTCGTATAAGAATTCTGATCGTCAATTAGTTAACAATTAAATATCAAAACAACAATTAACGACGAATGAGGTTTTTATTACAAACACGATAAGATTATACCCGATATAATTAAATCCTGCTAACACCTTACTAATACAAACGACAACTGAAAGAAGAAACAAAAACCGTAATTATCGGCACAGATTTTCCAAACAAACATTTTTTTTTCAACATAAATTTGTTTAAATCTTACAAATTAATTCAGAAAAATCCGATTATTTTTGTAAAATTGCTAAGTACAGAGATTTTTAAAATTTGATGTTTGAATTGCAAAAGTTGATAAGTAATTTCATAGTATTTAAAACTAATAAATGTTCCAATGACGAAAGATAGAGCGTTCTACTGCTGGTTACGCGTTTGATATTTTATAACTTATTTTGAAATATTAAACGATAAAGAACGACTACAATCGACTCGATTAAACGATAACGGACTAAATTGTCTAAGATATCGAAAACTAAATGAAACACGAGCGAAATTTTGGTGTTAAATTAAAATTAAAATTAAAATAACATCTGTAATGTTCATTAAGATAATCGTTAAAAGAATTGCTTTTTAAAAATATAAGCGACAATTTATTATACGTGTAAATTTATTCAAGCGATATATGAAAATTAAATTAAAAATACTCTTCATCATTAAGTATCCGTCGGTTACGACTATATCATAAATTAGCTTAAAAAACCTTGATTTACTATTATTTTCTTTCCTAAAAAGAAATAAACAATACGTAGCAAAAAAAGAAATATGAAGGTACATGACGGATAACAACTGTAGAAATATTAAGGAGGAGTACACAAAATATGTATTTTAATTTTAGACGTTCCATTAGCAAAGGATGTAAAAAGAGAAAAAAGGAGTCGGCTGTAACGGGTAAGAAGTTAAGGGATGATGCGCAGGGGTGGAAGCGGAGAAATATTGAAGAGCTGTAGGAAAGGGTGAGGAAGGAGATGCTGTTAGGCGAAGTGTGACCATCCAGGCCGAGTTGTACACGCAACACAACAGCTATGAAGTTCAATTCTGTAATGTTGCCGTCAGCTAGCTCGACCGCAGCAACTCTCTCGCGCTAGCGCGAGCGAGCGCGCGCGCGCTTGCGATGTGTTTTCGTAGCCGATGTGCCGTGGTCAATGTGGCTTTCACACCCTGTCCTTTTCACAATACCCACTCACGTTCGCGTACAACGTCACCGCCCTTTTATATTCTTCAGCGGTACAAACAATGACAATTACTTTCCATTAACAAGACTTTGAACATAATATTCTAAATAACCCTACCTTCTCTTCGAAACATTCTGTGTAATTATTAAAATGAAGAAAAAAAAACTTTTTCTATAAACACAGATGCCTTGTCAAAACAAATTTATAAGTAATTACATCAAATCTATTTTAATAAAAAAAAAAAAAAAGCTAAAAAACAATCAAATTAAATCCAGGTCACTACACTCATCGGTATATATATATATAGCTACATTAACTTGTGTCACGTACAGAGTGACTTTTAATAGCACATTTAATCGAACAGAAAATAAATGCGACAACGAAATTTTGGCTTCTTCTTATGAGAGTGACACGCATCGTTCCAAAGTAATATATAAACTACACTAAGTTAAATTTAATTTAACTTAATAAAAAACAAAAATCTAACTTAAAGAATTTTTAACTTATCTAATCTTTTAAATAAGCGTCGAATTACAAAAATTAAACGTACAAAATTGAAATTTTAACACAATTAAAAATATAGGGAAATTTAAAAATAATTAAAAAAGTATTTTCTTCAATTTAATTTGTGACGCGAGGTCAAAGTTAATTCTGTTATAATATAACAGGTAAGAAAAAAAAGGTAAATTAAAAACCACTCTATGAAAAAAAATCCGTTCATTTACCTGAAACGTAAAAGCAAACAACCTTTATCCTGATAAAAATGTGAAAAAAGTAATTTGAAAATACCGTCGAGCATGAATTAAGATTCACAGGAATGTTTGAATACGTAATATATATTTTTTACCTTGTTTTCTCAAATCATTTTTTTTTTTGTTTAACGCGAAAATATTTTCTATACTAAAATACAATCTCTTATACCTATAAACAATTTAATATTAAAGTAATGATTCAAAAAAATCTCAAATCGTGAACATAAATCAATCGTTTATGTTTTTATCGTTAAAAATGTTTCACTTAACTAAAGCGGACCAAAAAAATGCATTTAAAAAATAAAGAAGAATCATCAAAACGGCGAGAAGTGTAATATGGTAAAAAATAACTTTGATAAAAATTAAAACTGGGAATCTCCTCTTTTTGGTTGGTATCGTTAAAAAAAAAAAATTAAGTAATACGATAAAATGTATGTAGGGCGTATAATACAATACACGTAAAATAATAATCTTAAGTTACGTACCACTTTAATACAAAAAGATTCAGCTGCGGTTTTAAGATTTGAAGTAATAACTAGACTATTAGAATAACCTAATGTGTACGATAAATAATTCACCGTGAAAAATTTGTATTACTTCGTATAAAAACAAAACTTGAATTTATAAATGTTCGATGATACTCGAAAGAATTATTTCACGTTGGCAGTTAGGTGCAATATTTACTCCAAATACTTCTGCTCATGAAAGATGATAGAAGACAAAGAAAATCTTACAAGCATGCACGTAAAATTAACTACTAATTTATTTATACTCTGATTAATAAACGGTAAAGATAACTTATAACAAGAAGCGTATGTAATATAAACAACGGAAAATATCTTTTTACGAATTTACGTTAAACTTATAAGTGAAATTTATATTAGCATTCAACAGTAAATATTATAATAACAGAAATTTAATATTATAGGATACTGTAACAAGATCAATATAAAATATCAAGGTAACAGGTTTCTTTCAATTAAGAAAGAAAGAGAAAATAAAGAAGAATCTAGAAGGAACTAAAAGGGGTTCTTTTCTTAAAATAACAGGTCCGTTTAACGATTTGTTCTTTGTAATAAAGACAATGGCCCTTCCAAAAGCTCTTCTTTGACCAGAAGATTTACACGATCTGAATAAGAATTTATAGACAAACGTAAGGGCGCGGACGATGAAACGTTTACGTTTCAACAATATTAAAGTGATAAGTCAGGTACTGATTTTGCTGGCCGGAGAATGTAAATACTACCAGGGACCGGCGGACAGAGCCAGTATAGTTCGGCGCAGTCGTGATAACAAGCGATAACAGAGTAGTTTTTGTAGGCCGTGTTTGACGCGGTTGACAGCTCTGAAGAATACGTCACGAGTATACCACTGTGGACAGTGGATGAATACAAGAAACTGTACGTTGAGTTATTGTTTAACAGAAAGAAATAAGTGACAGTTTTCTATTTATTCATAAAGTGTAAGGTAAGTTCTTTTGTAAACAGTAAAAGTAAAAATATTTGCAGAAAGTGAACGGTATGAAGTTTAGACTTTTCTACTGTTATCTTGTTGTTAATGTAATTAATTTCTAAGTCTTCATAAACGTTTTTAGTAAATCGGACTGTATTAGTATACATAATTTAACTGTAATTAAATAAATTTTGTCTTTTTATTTGAATTATTATTCCGTATGTTATATCTGTTTATTGTCATCATTATTATTACGTTTATTATTTATTTTATTTTTTGTTTTTACAGTAATAAATTGCATTTATAAGAAATATTTATGTTTGTTAGTATAACTCTCAATGTCCTTGTCGAACAACGAACACATACTACGTTTACAATTTTTGCTTTCAATTTTTTTCTCAATAAATTACAATACAATGAATGTTAACCTAGAGATAACAGATAAATTAAATAAATTTATCTATTTTACACTAGAATGTAACTTAATTTAAAAATAACAGAATCAAACAGTGACAAACAAAAAAAATCAACACACTGAACACGGCGTAATATTGAAACAACCCGAGTGTAAATACTACTAGTGCGGTTGTCTGGATATGTCACAGAAAAAGATATAACATTAGAAAACGTACGGAACGAGGCTAATCTTAAAATGGGTTACAAAGTACTACAGGGAGGAAAAAATTTACGGCTGGCTAGAGAAAAAGAGCATTTCCACAGATGGGATAAAATGACAAGATCCGCAACTTTTCAGCAAACCTCAGGAAAATGTCACCTTGTTTTACTCTTTCTTATCTGCAGTCACAATCTTCCTTGAATTACGCACGCGCAAGTAAACACATACACACACAACATTAAATTCTAATTATTATCTTGAGACGTGTAACTGCAACAAATATACACTTCGATACAGTAAAAAAAAAAAATTATTTAGTACCAAAATTTCTGTCTGGATAACCAAATATTTTGTTCGATACTACAAATAATTAATATAAATTTATTTATTTAACGCAGAACTTTACTAATTGTTAAATAACGATCCTTTTAAAAATTATACCGAAAATCTTTTGTTACAATAAACAAAGATCGTTTAAAATAGACAGAAAAATGATAACGATCAAAAATGAATGTTTTGATGAAACTGAATTTACTTCTGTGAATAATATTTTCACGTAATTTAATTTAATGTCAAATACAAATAATTTAAAGCATAATTAAAATCAGAAGTCTATCACCGACAGATAAAAGAAAACTGTAATATTTTAAATATATTAGAGATTTTTTTTTTTAAATGGTGACTGAAATGTTATCTAAACATAAAATGTAGCCTGATAATAATTCTAACACCAGAGAAGTAAAATATTATTAATTAAAAAAAATCGCTAATCAAATATTCCGTTTTTGAACCCGTAACATTTATTTAGTAAAAAACCCCCGCAATCACTACTAAAATAAAGGACTATTAAAATATAATATAGGAATATTGTATTTATAGGACTATAGATATAATATAGTCCTTTATATTTATATAAATATAGTCCTATTAATAATTATATATGTAGTTTATAGAGTCCTTTTATAGAACTATAGATATAAGGACTATTAAAATAAAGGATCAAATAAATATTATTACAAAACAAATATATAAAGCTGATCTCCGTGGCGGAGTGGTAGCGTCTCGGTATTTCATCCGAAGGTCCCGGGTTCGAATCCCGGTCAGGCATGGCATTTTTCTCATACGCAACGTAAATATATATATATATATATATATACACACATACTCAAATATAGCAATGGCGAAGCATTGCCGGGTCAGCTGGTAATAAATAAATATTTTTTTCATATAAGTAAACAATTGTATGTCAGTTACAAAGAAACACTTTAGCAACTGGGAAACCGTATCATCCTGTTAGGTTTGTTACTCGTTCCCAGTGATGGATTCTAGCGCACAGAAATACTAAAAGGTAATAAGAGATATCTTGAGACAGAAAAATGAAGTGTTTTAATGAGTCAACATTTTGAGTTACCGATTTTTTCTCCGGTACATTTCTCACGCTTTGAGAAAATCAACCTACAAACAAAACTAGGATGCAATTCTGCAATATACGTGTGTGCGCGTGCGTGCACGCATTGCCGTCTAAAACTATGCAAAGAGGAACGCTCTTTTTCATGTCGCATGTAACATCGCGAAATAACTGTTTTTCTTTTGCTAAAATTTATCATTGTTTAAAATACTTTAAACATCACAAATAAAAACTACACAAAAAAGAGATAGTTAAGACCAATTAATTATTCATGACAAAAAGATTCAGTTTTGCTAAATATCCTACAAAATGGATTTTAGCAAAAATTGCAAAAACCATTCAAAACAATTTAAAACTGTGTTTATTCTCATTTAAACTTAAATCGTATATTATAGATTACACTAATTATTAGGGTTTAATTAAACTGCTGTCTCAAGAGAGTCCGATCTACATTAAAATAATTAAAAATAATTTTATGTCGAATTACAATTGGGTTTACAGGATGCTGTAGGGGCAATATAATCCAAATAAAAAAAGCAAGTAGGGAAAAAAAAATATATATATATATACTCGGAGATGAAAACTTTTTTGAGACTGCTATTATTTAAAAGTACAAATTAGTAGAATTTTTATACAGTCATAAACGATTAGCGGTTTTCTTGGAAGTTATTTTTAAAAATCTAATTATAAATTCTAAAACTACAGGAGGTCATTTGTTACACTGCTCTAGACTCGAAAGTTATTAATAAAATTAGAAGCGGCAGAAAGACAACTTTTGAATTATTTTTTCTCTACTTCAACTTTCCATTCACTATAGAGATGAAACTTTTCTATAAATTTTCACACCGCACCTTGACTACAATGAATACCAAGTAATAATTATATTTTTACGAACAATATACACGATCATATATTTTACACAATGTAGCGAAAAAAATGGCTCGAACATTAAAATTAATTATAAAACTCTGTAGAAAACAGATTAATCTTATTCGATAAGTGTAAGAAAAGAAATAAGGAGTCTTTAAAAAAACATTTAACAGCGGTCGTATTTAGTACTAATACTGCTTAGTCGTAGCAGCTTGAGCAGTGAAATGATAACCAAATTATCATTTTTCCTTTAAAACAACAATAAAATTAAAATACATTAAGAGATCAGTAAAATACTAATTCGAACGTAGTGGATTTAAAAATAAAAATAAAATGATGCCAACTGTTAAATCGACTCTTATGAAATTATATTAATCGTTTTATAAAATAACATGAACATCAGCACAATGTTACAGCCGTTTTGCAATAATAGGGTAAAGTACGAATTAAAACACTCTTCATCTCGCTTTAAATTAAAAAAAAAATATTGTCGCTCGAAGAAAAGTTGTTCCACTCCAAACAAAATTGCAATATTCAAGATTTTCCAAGAAGAAAGCATTCTGTTTTATTTTTAAAAGAACGTAAGAAAAGACATCAGAAAAACAATATATGATATAACCACGACCGTTGAACAACTAAAAGAAAAGAAAAGGGAATAATATTCTTTAATAAAGAAATTGTAAACAAAAAGTTTACGTTAAAATTTTTCGACGAGTTCAGACAGTTTAAAAGTTTACTGACGTTCAACACATGACATTTCTCCCTATTCAAAAAAAGTTGTTATTAAATAAAAAAAAAATCCCAACAGATATTCTTTATTGTTAACCTTTTAAAGGTAAAAAAACTCTTGCGCAGTTCTGCGCAAGAAGACCGACTTTTAGTTTCGACGTCCTCATTGTTTCGTGGTCAGAAACGCACTGATTTTCAGAATACGATGCACTACACAGTTTGATTAAAGAGTAAACCGTAAACACAAGCATCAAGTTTCAATTTACTTATCGCCCTGACTCACTGCGTAAGCGCGTGTGAAAAATACACCGATTCAAAGTCATCGTAACTTAAACTGAGGTTATATTGGACCTCGACTAATCTTCATCAAATTTTTACAAGCATAAGTTCAGATACACAAACTCCTACAGTATATCTAAATTTCAATGAAATTGATAGAGTAGTTTTGGAGATTTTTGAGCCAAATAGTTAACACAGGAATGACATTTTCATAATCATCACACCTCAAAACGTTCAAACGAAAATATATTTTCACCTCCCAATCTCACCAAGCGACCGAAAAAATACCGCAAATTGAGGTTATCTTATCTATTGTCGAAGTTACATTGAGCGTAACGCAGGAACGACGATCGACGAAACCAATCTTCACACGCACAACTTCAGATACAATGTTAGAGCATAATCAAATTTCAATGAAATTGATCAAGTAGTTTTGGAGATTTTCGAGCCATAATATATATATATATATATATATATATATATATATATATATATATATATATATATATATATATATAAGGAAATTACATTTTAATTTAATGGTATTTTCGTACTTCTCATACCTCAAAATGTAAAGATAATTTAATTTCACTCCCCAATCCCAACGTGCGACCGAAAGTAATACTGTAATTTTATTCTCAAACGTAAGTAAAAAAAAAAAAAAATGTACAGAATTACATATATGCGTTAAAATAGGGTAGACACATAAGTAAAATAAGATTCGATGTTCTATGACAATAAACTTTTAACGCAGTTCTTAATGCAATTTTTAATTTCGCTATAATTCTATTTTTCGTAAACGAGTAATAAACAACTAAAAAAAAAACCCAATCTATTTGAATAACGTGGATTATTTTAAACGGTAAAAGAAGCTCTAATATCTTAAAGTAATTAACAACATATTCATGCTTGATGAACACGTTTGCCTTGCTGTATAACTGAATTCAAGAAAAAAAAAAACTGTACCAACCGATCCCGACTAAATAAAAGTTCTACCCGATATCTAGTTCTACCCGATACTATTTCTTTAAAGAAATAAAATAAGTAAACAAATAAAAATTTCATCAATCGTGAAACTGTACCGGTATTATATTAAAAAGCAAGGCAAAGTGTTTAAAAATGATATTTATCGCACAGTCAACATAATAAATACAATGCACACATACATATACGAAAAAGATTCATAGATAAACAGAAATGCTAAGTTCTTCCATAAAAAGTTTTCGAGGTCCGTATTTCCTCTAAAAATGGCCCGGAGGAAATGAAGAATGACATCGGCACCTGATCGGGCGAGTGTTACCTATTATACCCTTCATGTTAATTTAAATTCAAGAAAATAATAGAAATAAAACCAAGTTACTGCTAATTAAATTCCGCAACGGTAATAATTTTATTATTCATAATAAAAGTAAATTAATGATAATTATTGTAAAATTTAACTTCAAAATCGTAGGTAGATAAACAATATTGTAAAATACATACACGCGTATATAAATAGATACGAAGTAGTTTCATACGAATTAATTCGTTCAGAGTACATTAATTATAACGCTGATTATTATTCGTAGATAAACCGATTTCAAGTTAGCCAAACAAACATCTCCGAGGAATCGTGTTATCAACTTGCCAGAACAAGATGTACGTGTGTACGAAGTAAGTTACGTATTTTGCAAAAGGGAACTTAACGAAGAAGAAAGAGGTAAAATAAGGAGGTAGAGTTCAGACGGTCGGTTCGCAGGCCGGGAGAACGAATCAATTAATTGGATTTTCACGTCGGATAGGGTAAAGGTTGACAAGGGGCGGGGTACAAAACTAATGAGAACACTACTAACACTTCCCTTACTCCTAACGCCATCCGATGAAGAGCAGAGGATGTTTTTCAACCGAAATTTAACACAATTAAATTGATTATTAATTCGGGAAAAGAAACAACTCGACATTTTAACAAAATTAATAATGTTGCGATTATTACAGAAGATAAAATAATAAACTCCCCGATAATAATTTTTTCGTAAATTAAATAAAACCAATTACACTTTTTTTTTTTTACCGATTATATTATTTTATTAAGCGGAAAGAAACTACACGGTAGCAATTAATAATGAAGTTAATAACACCGTAATTAAATTTCGATTAAGGATATTTAAATAACAATTAACAAGCAATAAATTTTTACTTTCTTAGAATTAAAGAAATAATAATCTTATGTCATTCGCATAACATAAATTTAAGGTCCCAAATTAATTGGCCGTGTAACAATAAGATATCTGAGTTAAGTTAATCCGGTAATAGAGGAACCAATAGATTATGAAGATAAAGGAATATTAAAGAAGATGAACAGTACGGAAAGATAAAGGATGAAATACGTAAAACAGGATGTAAGAATGAGAATAATATTAAACCGAACGAATGACTGATGACCCGAAAAAAATCGCTACAGTGGGAATTTTTATCATTATTTACAAACTGAAATTTCGAGCGAGGAAAGTAAAATCAATATAGTACAGAGGTCTACTCCGGCAGCGTAGACGTACTGAATTTCAATGCGGTCAGTCCATCAGGTCTGACATTAACATCGTTGTTAGAAACAATTCAGATTTTTAACTTCGCAACAGTTTCTCCTATATCTACATCAAAAAAATAATGAAGTCCGTCGATTACACAATACAAATTTAGATGACTATATTGCAGACTCTAAACGACACAAGCGTTATTGGTGTTTTTAAGGTAAATACAACATACAATTAAAAAACGCTTTCGACGTGAAAAAATAAAGAAGATGCATAACAACGATCCGAGTTTTGCAAACTATCGTGTACTGTATTCTATCACAAAGGTTTAAGCTTTACCCCAAAATATCACGGCCGAAGGTTAAGCTTTTTGCATTAGTCACCGAATACAGACCCTGGAAAGGTCTATAGAAGAAGCTACCTCCATCTCGATCGTTCCAAATAAAGACGCAGTAACTCCCGAGAGGTTCAAAATCGTTAACACGTATCTAAACGCCGATGAAAAAATTAGTAAACCCACCACGGAGGAATGAATCGATAATTAATCAGGGAAAAAGAAATGTAGTGTGATGAACGAATAACACGTCACCAAAAGAAGAACCCTAGCCTCCTCTTCCGTACTAGGGGCTCCACCCTGCTAACAGTCTTAAGGAGATCCGAGTTGGAAGCAACAGATTAATGTTACACCATTTAACTAGCCCGACTTGAATACATGCTGAAACAAGCAGTATTTCCTCTACGTTTGAACATCGGCCGATTAAGGCCAATGCCTTAATCGCTTCCCTTAGTAAAATCTTCATCTATCCTCACAGTCGAGTGAATAACGGGAAGTATCTAACAGAATAATTTTTGGAGACGACATAGAATCGAAGATTTGAGTTACAAATTACGAAATCGACACAAAAACAATAAGACTCATTCCAGGCAGAACAGCATCATGAAAGGATCTATTAAAATGACCCCTAACAACAAAACTGTAACAACCACAGGAATTTAAAACCTACGGTAACCTTATTTTCATACTCGGCGGTTTTGGTGGCAATACAATCGATACTTTTCTTCAAATAACACGATTAACAATTTTTCGTAATATTTTAATGAATCGAATCGGCGAATAGCTTTAGACGGCCGGTCCAGTCACGTTGACTGGACAAAACGATCACGTTAAACTTCAAGTAAAAGTTTTAAGGGTTTCTCATTAAGATTCTGACATCAGTTTTTACTTCCTTGTATGAAGTAAAAGAAGTATTGTGATCGCGAAAAATTTAGATTTCCCGAATTCAACGGAAATATCCATTTTGACCATCCCTGAATCCATTTTAACTAGTTTCGGCGCGACGTCTGTACGTAAATAACTCAAAAACGATTAGCCGTAGGGTGCTGAAATTTTGGATTTAGGACTGTTGTAACATCTAGTTGTGCACCTCCTATTTTCATTGCAATCAACTGGACCAAAAGTGTCCAAAAAGTCCAAAATCCAGATGTTTTGGATTTTGGACTTTTTCTTACATGCAGTAATCATTGACAGCTTTTCAACAACATATCATAAGTGGTACCTATTTTCATTGGTTCCAAAGTTATAGCCAAATAAAAGTTTAATGAAATATTTGGATCTCACAAGGGGAATCCGAATTCATCACCTTGTTTTAATTTAAATGTATTGATTTATAAATAATTATTAACCTCCGATTAATAATTCTAGTTATTGTAAAAAAAATTTCCAATAAATGATAATTTAATCATAACAATAAGAAAAAAATATCATGAGTTATTTATTAATGAAATAAAATTTGCTGTACTTTTAAAAATGTATATATGCAATTTAATGGGCGTACAAGGAAGTCATGTGGTGTCCACATTATTTTTTTTTTAGATATCATAATAATGCAGTTCCTTTCTTTTGTAACATTTAAACAAATAAATAAATAAGGTAAACAGTGTTTATTTATTATTTATATCCGATAACCTTTACTACAATGAAATAAAGTGCATGCGTGACCGTGGACTCGAACCTGGAACCTACGGATGAAAGAGCGCTACTATTCCGCCACGGGTTGGGGCGTATTTATGTCGAAAAATACAATTTTTTTATATATGATAATGATTAAGCCATATAAAGCGATAATATAAGGTAGATAATAATTTTTCATCATAACAGTTGAAGTAAACACGGACGTAAATATTTCGTAAAGAACTAACCGGTTACAGACTTTGACAACATACTTTCGTAAAAAAAAATATAACTGCTTATAATAATAATCATCTAATAATAATTATTGTATTACACTGATTGTAATGTGTTATCGAATTTAAGAAGTAAATGTACTTAAAAAAATGTTTTTCTGGGGGAAATAATTTTGTGTAGAGAAAGAAAAATGTACAACACAGGAAATTTTTTATCAAACTGAAAACAACTTGTTCTCAACAAAATAAATATTGAAAAACCACTCAACATGCTATTTATTTAATAAATATTTGCTAGTAAAACATTTTTTTATAGATCAGTTAAAAGAGAAATTTAAATTTTAATCATTAATTTATTATTACATTCTCCAATATAATTTCCCTAATCGCTTTTATTTTCACATTAGGTAGTTGAATCGCCATTAATATTGCTACGGAGTCTGATCGGAGTCAAATCGGTTTCATATGCGTCAGTATCGCTGCAAAGAATTATCATACCGTATAGCATTTAATAAGTTCTAATTTTTCATTACCGGTTGTTTTAATAGTCGTTTGTCTTTTAATACTAACAACAAAAATTCCTACTTTCCGTGTAATTACAAATCATATCAAAACAAATGGGATCTTCATCGGCATAGGTTTTTCTACCTACGTAAATTAATTACCTAACGATGACATCGAATAAATTATCTTCGCGATTTGAATGTAATTTTTGACGTTCTAGAATATAATGACGGGGAATTTATATTTCATATCTTTCGCAGCATTAACAGCCGACCATAAACAAAATACCATACTATTATTCCTGGTGAAATCTCTCCCTTTAAGGTTAACCGATACTCCTTTTATTGAAAGTCCTGTAAGTAAGGTGTAGCAGCACCATCAATTTCTTTTTTAAATAGAAAAATACTTTTTTATTCTCTTGCATGCAAGCAATCATTTTTCATACTATGCAATCGACTACAGTTTGCATCATAAATCGAAACAAAGCTGTTGTCATTCATTATTGTCTAACCGTAAGTTTGAGATGTAACTTGAAACATTTTGAAGAGTGTTTAGAAACTACTACCGAATTAAATACGCACCTTGGGTTATAAAGGAAGAAATCGTTAAAAGTGAATTTTAAGATTATTATAATACGATAATTACCCTGTTTGTTTGTTTCAAGTGAAATACAAATTCCTCAGACGTAACAACGCGTATAACGTCATTTCAAATCATCACGTGAATCGCTTTATGTTGTTATTTAATAGATTGATTCACTTCATCTCTTATATTTTTTTCCATACGTATCTTTTACATCCAACATTCTTATATGTTTAGCATATTCTTATCTTCGTCTTCCTTTACGTCGATTACCGATTACAAATCCGAGTAGATAAACACGACTCCCGATGTCTTAATACTCATATCAACCCTATTCTTCTGTTTCAAAGACTTCACCATAAACATTCCTCTTCTCAAATCCATATTAAAACCTCTACTTTTCCGACATAATAAACCCGACTTAATTTTCTCAACTCTGACTTGTAGCATTACATCTCAAAAGCTTTTCTTATTTGTTTTTCTAATTTCGCTAATGCTCACGACCGGCTAATGAAAAGCTCCATAAAAATATTTTTAAGAATTTCTCAAGAAATAATCTTAATAAATTAATGTTTGATATAAACAGATTTTCTGTATAAGATTTCTCTTAGAAATAAAAAAAAATTTATATCATCCATACTTCGTAATTTTACTACTTGAGTAAGAAAACACTCGAATTTCTGTTGTTCTACGTTTTGTTAAATTTAAATCCTCTTAATCTAACTTTCAATGACTTTTATTAACTTTATTTTAATCTCGTTTACTTTCAAAGTGAAATTCTTCCTCGGTAAAGAATCTATAACATTCAAAATACACATATTATGAATATGTGTATTGTTTCTCCACAATACACATATTAAAATGTGAAAGGATGAATTCATATAAAGACTGCAGATACCCTTTTTAACTTTTCACATTTTGTACTCTTCTCAATCTTATAAAAAGTAAAAAATAAATCTTCTTTTTACGATCCTACCTTTCTTAAAATCTTAAACATTTTATCCCCTTTTACAAAATCAAATGCTTTTTCAAGATCTACAAATGCAATTTAGCTCTGTTTTTCTTCAATCTGCCTGATAAAATTATCCGTCATTCTCTTGGATTTTCTGAAAACATAGTCGTTTTTAATCACGGAATCCTTCTACTTCTCGTTCTAATCTTTATTTTAAGGTATTGATGTTAGACCCTTTTCCACGTACGTGATTTTCCTCATTGATAGTTACGACTAGTCAAGAGATTACAACTTTGAAAACATTTCTCCAGAAAAAAAATGATCCCGTTCAATACAATAAAACAATTTCCATAAAAAAAATATTCGCTAACTCTTTGAAACCCTAATACTTTACTTTCCATTATAAGACTATAGCCGATTTCAATTAAATTAACGAAACATACAATTATATACGTATGTTTCAGAACTAAAAATGAAAAATGTAAAATAATGTTAAATATTATCTGACAAGTTAATAATGCAGTTATACTTTCGCGTTGCGCAACTTCTTCAAAGCACCTTTTCCACCGACCAAACATCTACGCTTATTGTTATTATATGTCCACAAAACGTCATTCTTATGGCTGACATGTTGGTGCTAGCACAAAACTCAATTTAGATATAGTAATTTTTTTTAAATATGTTTTTTTATAATTTAACTATACAACAAACATACCACTTATAATCATTAAAAACATTTCACAATTTAAACTAAAGAGTAAAAAATAGGCAAGTGCAATTAGGAAAGGAAAAAATGATATACATATTTTTTTTAAACTGCATGAAAATACAGAAACAAATTAAAATAATTATGTAAAACGCGCAGTATACAATATCAAATAAATCTTTCTTTAATATGCACAGAAAAAAATTATAAATTTATATATATGTATCTCACTGGATTAGAATAGTGGTTAAACTCGTCATCGCAAAATTAGCTGATTTTCGAAGTCGAGAGTTCTAAGTTTCGAATCCTTGTAAAGGCAGTTGGTTTTATGTGGATTTAAATGCTAAATTGTGGATACCGATGTACTTTAGTAGTTTTTCCCTGTTCAGCCTTCGGGAATCACCGTCAGCTATTACTTCAGAGGATGAATGAGGATGATTTGTATGAGTGTAAGTGAAATGTAGTCTTTTACATCTCAGGTCGACCACTTCTGAGAAGTATGGTTAATTGAAACCCAACCACCACCAAAGAACACCGGTATCCACGATCTAGTACGATCGTGGACACCGATCAATTTAATAATAATCTATATTCAAATCCACATAAAAGTAACAGCCTTTACTAGAATTTGAACGGTGGAACTCTCGACTTCGAAATCAGCTGATTTGCGAAGACTCGTTCACCACTAGACCAACCCGATGGATGTATATAGGAAATCAATGGAAGTAAAAATATCCTAATATCCTTACTATTTTAACTACAAAAACACACACTTTTAGTTCGTCAGATATACTGTATATTAAACTTAAAACGACATCATTAAACATTACAAAACAGCAATCAAAATTTAAATAATAATATTTTTCTACTTCTTTAAATTTTCTTTTTGATAACAGGGTCAAAACAAAAAGTAACTACCAACTATATCTTATCAACCTTAAAAATTTGAATTTAAAGGAAGGTTCTTCTTTTTTACATTTTAGTGAAATTTTTAAAGTGGTTTTTATGGCTTTTTTAAAAATATGGATATCCTACAAAACAGTCCGTACGAAAAAACCATCATTAAGAAACACAAAAGGCGAAAAACCTGCGCCTTGATAGTAGCAAGAAAAAAATGTTGAGAAACGGCGTTGAGCTAAGCGAGCGTGAGCTAACGCTTTGGAATGTGGAAATACAATTACTTATTTACCGTTTTGTAACTTATTTTCTCAAATTTTCTTGCGAAAATATTTTTAATAACAACAGAACGTCTTCATGTTTAAACAACTGTTCTCTAACAATCCAATACTAAGTACTGATAAATTAAAAAAAAACTTTAAATTGTGTACGCAGATATAATTTTCCGTTTAAACTGCCTTCCAATTAATTTATTTGGGAAAAAATCATCAACTGGATAACCAGATTCAAACATTCTCTAAGAAATAGAAAATCCATTTCGGCGAAGAGTGGGATCAACAGATAATAAAAATAAATACGTACGGATCGAACTGAAAACCCCCTCCTTTAATAAAAAAAAAATAGATTTTGATAAGAGATTTATACAAAAAATTTGTTTCCTGAAATAGTTCAATAAGTTAAATAAACAAATAACTGTTTCCTCCCTAACTAAATCATTAACAATGAAATCTTTGCGATATGCTTGTGTCACTAAACTTTTTATACCGTAAATTAAAATTATCAAAATTTGGACGATTCCTATACCTGCTTCTATGCCTGATAATCCAACCTCTTTTTAAAACAATATTTCAACATAAAAATTGATGTTGCTGACATTACTTTAAATAAAAGTAAATGTTTCACACAGGGCACGATATTTTTTAGACGACAGCGATGGCGAAAGTATATCACCAAACGAAAACAGGAAATAATTTTCCTGACGCAACTATCGGCCGGACATTCATAAAAAAAATTATTTTAAAATATGTACCAATTCTGAACTAATTAAAGCAAAAAACTTATTCCATAAATATTAACTATGACTCGGAAAGCGACTCTAGTGATATGTTCTAAGTGGATACATAAAAATGCCGAACGAATTCGTAAAAGTAAAAACCCTGATAAAAAAGAAAAATCAACTAAAACTTAGGAAAAAGTAAATGTACAATGAGACCGTTAATCCAGAAGAGCGAGCAGCAGTAGAGCTGTTAACGTTATGCAATTGAGAGATGGTGAAATGAAGATAATTTGCTCTCATTGCATTTGTATTATTTTGGTTATCATAATCATTTTTCTATACCGCAATCTATTAAAATTATAACGACACATAACATCATTATTTGTCACGAAAACTCACACAGGAAACCAATTTGTAAGAAATTACATTTCATAGTAATGAAGTGACGATTATTAATTAATCGTAAAAAAATGTTCATTTCCTACATTCAAAAATAAATTAATAATCATATGTAACGTAAATAATAAATTGCGTTTTTGAAAATAGCAATTGTAATAGTTATTTAAATTAAAAATGACAATATTAATCCAAGAAAACACGTACAAAAGAATTCTGTAATCTGTCTGTTTATCACGAGAAGACGGTGACAGATTCAGACTGCGTTAAATCTACATCTTTAAACGCCGGATTTTCGGTAGGAATCGACACGTATACGTAAGACGTGAAGCAATAAATAATTCTTTAATAAATTTAACAAATAAAAGTTAACGTTGGAATAATTTTCATCAAATAACATATTAACTAATATTTTAGCGTCACGCATTCTAACTGTTATTTATGATGCGACACAAAAAAAAACAACAACATTTTAGTAACACCTATCCAACATTAATAAAAAATAAATTTGAATGCGTCTATGGTTTCATTGTCTATAAAAGCCAAAACTACTTCACGAAATGATCGACCACTTTTTTCAACATTAAAATAGTTGATTTTGAACACAAAATCATTACGATACAATGTTAATATGAAAACGCACACGAAGTACATTAGCTTCAACATTTATAAACGATTTTAAAATTTATTAAAAAACAATAACTCCAAGGAAATTTTAATGGTTCAATGTTGTGGATTCGGCAGTAGCTAACATACCGCCAAGGCACGATGCCAAACTGAATGAAAACTTATTTCACTCACCGAGCGATCAAATAATTAATTTAAAACTACTGAATAATAATGGTCTACGGTAAAAATATTTAGGTAATTTATAGCAAAGATAACCGGAAAACCTTACTTTAAAACGATTTAATTTCTAAAATAAATTTGAGGTATTTCAGTCTTAACGTAAATGTTGAGTCAAACTCCGTTCTGAAGCTATATACTTTGAATGGCTTTAAAACGTAGCTTAAAAATATGACTTTCAGGGACGATCAGTACGTACATTATAATGAATATCCTAAACGTAAACATGACATAGCTATTTAATACAGAAACGTATCAAATTATTTTTATTCAACCCAAACATTAAGATGAGGTATATTCGAATCTACCAAAGCAGTGTGTTTATCGATTTATTATACAACTAGATTCAATATGCGCTGCTACATAAATGCATCCACACCACACTTTTTCGAATTTTCAATATAAAGTGTACAATTATTTATTTATTTATGTTTGTACACAGTCGTAGTTTAGTAATATTTCCGATCACGCAGATGAAAATGAAGTCAAGATTGATTGAAACTGCACATTTTAACGAGAAAAAATAGATCTTCACAAGATTTTCACGAAAAATTTGTATAATATCAAAAACATTCACTGTACAATTAAAATTAAGAAAATATTATCCCAGATAAATAGTAAAACATATTATTATGCAAATATAGCATTAAAAAAAAAATCTTAATATTTGTCTACTCATAAACAAGATACTAACTTTAAACGATATGTACATGAATAAATCGGTTTTCGGATAATATTTTTTTACGTTGAATTTGAAAAACATTCTTTAATTTTGTAAATGCATCACTGTTATGAAATCCAAACGAACAAAATTAGAGTATTTGTGACAAAACCTGAATTTAGTAAAGAACTAAAGAACCTTGACTCCTTTAGGGCCGCCAAGGTCTGAGGCTTGTTACTGTAGACCCGACTTCAGAAACCTCCAAAGAAAGAAGTCTGGAGTTGTCAAATTCGACGATCTTGCGGGCTAATTCAAATCGCCTAAACGAAAGACTAAGGCACCGGGACACTCTGGTTTCAGAATGTCCATTGTTACTTTTGCTGTGTGCGCGGTCGCACCGTCCTGTTTGAACCAGATGTTTCTCAAGATTCTCAGATTCGTCAGTTTGTGACGGCAAGAAGTCGTTGTTCAAGTTCTGTAACGCGCGCTTGTGACGGTCACACTGTTGCCAACGTCATCCTCAAACAAATAGGAGCCAATGACATTTTTTCCGTGAACAACGCACCAAACAGCGACTTCGAGAGGATGTAATGGCTTTTCGTGATATACATGCGGATTCCCAGTGCTCCAAAAACGAAAATTTTGCTTATTCACATATCCGCATAAGCGAAAATGCGCTTTGTCGCTCATGATGATTTTGAGTGGAAAATTCTCATTTTCGTGGACGAGGTTTCAGAGGGCTTGGCTAAACTGCCCACGTGTCTGGCGGTCTGCAGGCAAAACTGGTTTGTTGTTTGCACTTTGTATTGTAACATCTGTCTTCAAACCAAAATAAGTGTTCAACCGAAATTCGCTGTAGCGACTGTCTGTTAAAGCCCAATTGCGTGGCCCGTCGTCTGGTTGATGCTTGGGTGTCATTTTGAACCTCTGCAGCCACAGCAGCGATGTTATCGACCGTGCGGACGCTACGGTGCCGGCCAATTCTCCTACCGTTTCCAGGAATACAAACGCCTAAGCCCACGGGGCTGGTCTAGTAGTTAACTTGTCACTGCAAATCAGCTGATTTCGAAGTCGAGAATTCTAAGGTTAAAATCTTAGTAAAGGCAATTACTTTTATACGGATTTGAATAACAGATCGTGGATACCGGTGTAGTTTGGTGGTAGAGTTTTAATTAACCACACATCTAAGTAACGGTCGAACTGAGACTGTACAAGAAAACACTTCTTTACATTTATACATAACATCCTCTTAGAAGTAATATACCTTACGGTGATTCCGGAGGCTAAACAGTAAAGAGAGGAATTCTAACGCCTAACTTTCATTCAAGTTTTGATTCTGCTGCAGGAAAATGTTCTTACCGGAAAAAAATCACCCCAGGACAAATATCTTACGGTATGAAATTAAAACGCTGAGACTAAATATGTACATGTACGATTTTAATTTTTTACGGTTTCCCTTGAACAGCACTTAAGGCCGATTACAATTTCTTTCACTCTGTTTCTGGTAACAGTGGTTTTTTTTTAATTATTCAAATCTTACATATCAGTAATCCATTATTAATAAAATCCTACAAGCGCACGCTCTGCTGCACAATGGTTTTAGAGTTCAATTGTTTGTTTATAAATTAAAATAATATTGAAGAAATCAATACTTTAAGATTTATTTAATTTACTAAAAATCAAAGTAGTAGAATGATTTTACGAGTATTATTGCGAAACGGAATATATCCGGTAAACAAAAACCACCCCGAAAATGGATGTAATGATATCTTCTTACGACGTAATGCGCAATAAAATGTGTGCAGTTTACGTCATTCTATAAATAAATATGTCTATGTATATTCAAGTCAAATTTCATAAACAAAGGAAAAACAAACGTTGCGGCACTGGTTACCAAATATCTGACAAGTAATGGAATGAAAAAAAAACCAGATTCATATTTTTATCGATTAAGTCAAAAAATAATACAGAGAAGAGCTACGGAAACCATTATTGAAATAACGTTTAAAAAAGAAAACGCTTAAAAACCGTTTTCAAAAATTGATAATTGAATATAAATTTAATTTAAAATGTAATAAGATTTTTTTTGCAAATGGTTTTAAGCGTTTTTTTTTAAAATTTAAATCATAATTGAAACAAGTTATTCTACGAGATAGTCATCCGACTATCCGTAAAATGTTTTTACGGATAGTCGGAAGACTATCTCGTAAAAACTGCTAATCAAATGTTTTTGATTAGCAGTTGATATGACAAAATATATTGACCGATACAAAGAATAAAATTAATGCGATTTTAAGGAAATTTTGCTGGTACTTTAACGCTCAAAAAAAATATATTTCTCTCTTACTCAGCACAGGCAGTGTACGTAACGGGCAGTTTCTTAACAAAGAGGGATATGATAAATTGTTGACCGTCGTCTACTGCCTTACGGCCGTTACACGTGTAACTAAAGTATAAGAAGTACGAATCAGTCTCTCAGAAGTAAATAATGTTCAGTATATATTATATCCTGGATGACGGTAAAAAGGATATAACCAACTGATGAAAGATACACAATTCGTCCTTACAGCCTACACAAAGTTTAATACGTTCGGCTCTGAGGAAGTAAACTGAAAACTACTTCACTCTTTTTAGTTAACCCGGAACGAGTTATAATAACCCGGAATGGTTATTATTGATTTCTAAACGTAGAAGTTAAAAATTATGAAATCAAACAACAAAGAATTTTTTTTATTAATATTAGCATACTGATGCGTACAAGAAAAGAAAGCTGGTTCGTGCGCATAACAGTGCGATATTATCGTAAAAAACATGTTTAAGGCGTGCTACTCTCCCCTTTCGTACATTAATGTCGCTAGAAAATAAACGACGTGACCGGATACGGTTAGAAACAAGAGCAGCGACATGTTAAGTTCAAAACCGGCCGAGCTGTTATACCCCGACGATAACCACAAGTAACCCCCGTTCCGTACCACCGCGCTAACACCACCCGTTCCGTATCAATTGAGTTATAACGTCACATTGAAGTTAATAAACATGAACTGAATAACTAATAATACACAACATATACAAACACACACACACACGAGATACATAATAAATAAAACCGTACTGCCTAGAATGGATTTGCAATTTAAAACAATAACAATACTTTACCGCTCAATACCTCAGTAATAATACAGATAAAAATGAATTTAACTGTATGTCATAAATTAATTTAAATTACATCACTAGGCGGTGCGAGTTACAACTGGAACGAGTCGATATAAATAAAACTGACCGTTTTCTAAATCGCATTATTTCCTCGAATAATAATCGTTCCGATAAAATATTTTCAATCTATCTTTTAGTTAATTAAACACAGTTATAATAAAATTATTAAATATCGATACAAAATTTATTTAATTCATATCAATCACTGCACACGCACAACATGGGCTATTCAATATGTACATCTGCGTAACCACAATTTCAACAGATTGAAAAATCAATAATTTAGTTCATTTGTACTCATTTTACTTCAAAATGAACCTTCAAATGAACATAAATGAAATTTATTTACGATAAAAAAGAGAGATTACAGAATTTAACTAATCAAGTTACTGATTTAGAAATTACGATACGTAAGCCGTATTTGTTCGCTGAATCGTCGGCTCGTTATCGGGAAACCCAGTAAACTACCGACGATATCAGTACGTAGCAGATGGCTTTCCGGAAATTACTCAGAAAATTAGAGCTACGTGACTTAGGTTTGCCCAAATAAAATAAAATGGGCCTCCAACTGTCACCGGCAAGAAAGAAAAATCTTGTTTTTTTCCTTATCGATATTTTCTTAAAACGAATCCAGTATGTAAATATTCACGTTAAGGCTTGGATTAAAATTAAAATAATAATTTTTCCATACTCGCACGTTTTAAGTAATAATTTATTACTTTATAATAGGATAAATATTCTTTTGCGCCAGGTAATGTTTTAATCCGCTTTTACTGTTATAATAGATGTAGAAATCTCACTCTTACAGCTCAAAATTTTATGTAAAATATAAAAAGCGAAACCGGCCGTTAATTTAAAAAAGAAAAATAATTAAAATCCACATACATTACGTTAGATCGCACTCGTAAGTTCTGGGTGAATGAGGATGAGATGTAAAAACGTTTATGACATACAGATCAGTCCTGCACGAATTGCGTCAAAACGGTAGGTAGCTCTTTTGAATACAAAAGAACTTAAACCGTCAAAAAATATCACAATCGGATAGCCGATTTTTGATTCATTTGCTCCGAACTACCTAGCAGTAAAAGAGTAAAAGTAAAAAATCTGAAATAATAGAGCAAATTATGAACTGAAACGCAGTACTGCAAGAAATTGACAAAATATATCTAAACGAGTATTTCTAAAAACAGATAAAACGGTGCAATTAAGTGGAGGAAAAGGCGAATAGGGCCATAAGACAGATAAGCATATGGTTGTCGACAAGGGGGCTACGACTAGCTCCACAAAAAACGCAACTCGTAGTTGTGGCAGGCCGACGTAAGATCAGAAGAATTCGCGTTACGGTTGTTAGGATTAGACTAGAAACAACGCCATTTGTGAAATATCTCGGAGTACGGCTCGATCAAAACGGGCTATACAACCGATACCTCAATCAAGTATGCAGTAAAGCGAAGCGGTTCGTCAACGCTCTGAGTACACTGATAGGCGCCAAACGGGGACCCAGAGCAGCTAAAAGGAAGCTACTGATTATAGCAGCGATCCTATAGTGTTGTATGCAGTGCCTGCCTGGTTTTTGGCAATAAAAAGCAAGATGAATATGAAGATGATGACATCACTGCAGAAACGAATGAGTTTAAGGATCGTGGCGGCGTACCGAACGGTAACGACGGATGCGGCGGGAGTCCTGGCCGGGCTACCCAAATGAAAAGGATCTCTGAAGGCATGGACAGGGAAGATCTCAATAATTTGTTGCTGCAAGAATGGCAAGAGAAGTGGAACGCCGCTACAAGTGGGGCGTGGTCAAAGAAGCTTATTTCTGATAGGATCGTGGCTGGAGAGGAAACACGGCGATCTGGGGTACTACCTGTCACAATTCCTCTCCGGTCACGAAGGATTTGTTGTATACTTTCACAGGTTCAGAAGAAGGGAGCTCCCAAATTGTTTGTACTGCGGTCAAGAGGACACTCCCTGCCACACCTTTTTTTGAATGTGCACGCTGGGAGGATCTAAAAGCAAGATATAACAAACAAGAAATTACCCCGGAAACTACAACATAAGTATATGCAGAGAGGTAAACAGGAGTGGCTGACAATAGAGATTCGTGACTGAGGTTATACGAGTAAAGGAAGTTGGAGTAGAAAAAACATAACGACCGAGACCCGTCTGCTGGGGCCCAGGGCCGAGGAACGGCATAGCCGGGCCCGGTATCCCTGGCCTTAGCAGTTAGAGGCAGAGGCAAGATGAAAAAACGGAACAGATCTGAAACCGGTGAGCAGACCTGCCATGCCGGACGTACTGCCGGTAGGCTCATTAGAATCGCAAGGACATTCGCCTAGGCTAACTCGATTGGTGAGCCGGCCCAGGGGAGCAGAAAAACAGGAAAATCTCTCAGAAGGAAGGCACATAACCTGAGCGCGGTTTAATTTTACGTTACTTTTCCATAAAATTCATATTTCTAGCAACATCATAATCCAGTATAACCGAATTAGCAGGTGAAGTGACTGCGTCATTTCATTATCCATTCCTTTCTGATATTTCAGCTACGTTTTTTCCAAAGAAGAACGCGTGTTTATTGTAATACTTATTTTACTTATGAACTTTCCAAAGTATAAGACAAGTTTTAATTGAAATTTCCGCGGTCTGCAGTACCAGGTAAGTGAAAAACTATCACACTATATGCAAATTTCGTGAAGCACTTAAGCGTACAGAATAAAAAGGACCCTGACCAAAGATCAATATAAACCGCATAAGCTCCTGAGGACATAAAAGAACATTAAAATCATTAAATCGGAAAATTATTTCGTTCTTAAAAAGTATAATCATTTGAAATTAAACTATCACAAGTTAGTCTTTATAAACAGATAAAAAACGTTTACAAAATTAAATTATTACCGTATTGTTCGTGAACTGAAAGAACCAAATTATTAAAAGATGTTTATAAAATTGTTGTTTTCGATCTTTTGTCGATTAAAACAAAGTAATAGGTAGTATTTATTTTAATAACTAGACTTGGTTTCACTTTTAATGTAAAATTAAAAGAATCTTTACTAATAATTTGAATCGTATTAATTAATTAACTGTTAAGAAATACACTATAAAAATTCTAATTCGTTCATTTAAAAAAAAAACTTTTAATCAACCATTTAATTTATGAATGACCATTTTAAGCTCGTGAACTCCGAATTATAATAAAAATTAAATGAAATATAAAAATTTTTCCGTTTAAATTAATTTGATTAACGTTTTTTCAACTTCTTTGAAAAAGGATACATAAAAAATTGCTATTTTAGAGTTATAGGCGGTAATAAAAACTAGACAAGAAGTCGTTCCGCGCTGTTACACACAGACTAAAGCATTTTTATTTAAATAACCTTTTTTCAAACGAGTGATTTTTAGTGGTGATGAAATAATTTCAGTTGTGCATAAAATTTTCTCGTTGTATTTCAACGGCCTACAATAACTAATATAAAAATAAAATGGAACGAGCGTTTTTTTTTAAAAATGTTCTGTCTGGAGTAACCGTTATTCTTCATTACACAATTCAAGTATTTGTCTTATTTAATACGAAAATAGGTGTAGTTATTTACGAGAGATAAATTTATGCGACGCTGGTCGAATGTCAAAATCTTTAACCGTTCACAAGTACACGGAAACATAGTACCTTAGTATTGTAACATATTTATTAAAAACAAATTTTTAAATATTTATTTAAAATATTTATTCTAAAAAACAATGAATTAGGCCGGGCTATTCGATATATTTTTTTACAAAGTTTTAGAGATGTACATAAAATAAAGTATACGTTAAGACCGATAAGAAATAATTCTTTATCTTTAAAAGGAAAACGTCATCCGTATATACCGTTTGATAAGGTAGAACGAAATAGATTTTAAGGAAAACCGGGTTGAAATACAGGAAGACATATAAATACACAATCTGTACAAGAATCAGGCGGCAGCGGTTAGGAAAAGGATAAGCACCGATTCAAAAACGAGTAAGCAAAGTCTCTATATGTTTGAAATATAGATATTGAAAAAAAAAATGGAGTAACTAACACCAAAACGTAAAATAAACATGTGACTATGATGACATAGTTTTTGGTACATGCTAAACGTTTTGTTGAAACTAAAAGAAGAGAGAAATTTTTTCAGAATCATGAAAAGAGATGAATAATAGTTTGGTCAGTCACATACATATATATATATATATATAGATATATATATATATATTTTTTTTTTAATATATCAAGATTTAGCTAATATGTGCCGGGTATAAAACAATGTAGAGAAAGAAAAAGAAAGATCAGAATATATAATAAAAAAAAAACCTAGAATGCAGACTTGTAGTAAACGTAGTAAGTAGCACTGGCACAAAGAAATTGAAACAGACTCGAACAAGCAAAATGAAAAAACTTAATCACTGAAAATCATATGTTGAAATTTTTAAGTATATTATTTCATTTCAAAAAATCCGACTGTACCATAACGTTCATTTACCAATCAATAAATTGTTCAGATAAGTTCTATTCATGTTCTTGTTCAGGAAATTTTCGATGAAATTTCCTAAAGAAGAACTCTATACAGTAATAATGAAGTTTACATGATTATAAATTTAAACATCATGGAGCATGTAAATGTAAAAAGAAAACGGCTTCAATGTTTTGAGTTTTAGGGAAATATCCTACTAAAGACAAGTTCTTTTAAATTTTTGAGGCGGCTTGTAAACTATTTTATCCATATAATTAAAATAACATTAGTACATATAAATAATGTAAAAATAGCATTATTTTAGAACTTTGATAATACTTTTTTTAAATTAAAATAATATAATAATTATAATAATATATTTTTTATAATTATAATAATAATTATTTTTTTTAAATCTGACGTAATTAACAGCGTCCTACAAACCAATTTTCAAACGTATCGGTTTCCTAAGAACCTAAAAGTAGCAGACTGAAGAATACACGAATGTATGTGTAAAGGTTTAAACGACAGCATAAAAAAAGGAATTATTAGTAAAAGCAAACCGACAACAGCGTTAAATAATCTGACGCTACTGCCCCACAAAAAAAAAATTAACATTTCTTTTTTTTCAGGGTAAGCAAAAATCGAATACGAGTATTCCAGTTAAGAGTACATGTAATTAATTAATAACAGCGTAAATAGAACTCCAGGATAAGTTCATCGAATCATCAAACCATAAGTTTCGATTAAGTAACATCAAATTTAGGAGGAGGAAGAACATGCGCGTTAAGTTAATTAAACAAAACGCGTATACCATGCCAGTCAAGATGGCACTTTCACACGTTACTTGTCATTCATCTCATCGTCTGTAGCAATACCTAACTGTGGTCCCGAAGGTTAAAAAACACAAAAAAAATGTACAACACCAAAACCAATCCCGATAGTTTTACACCTTCAAAGTATCGCAAAAAATAAATACTACAAATATATATAATAAAATTATTTTGAGTTTCATTACTCGTACTGAAATTTAATTAAATGTAACCGGGTCGATTTAACGGAGTTAGGGATCGGAAACACGACTTGATTTACTTTGAACAAGTTTCTAGATTTAATGTCCACAAGAAATGAAAGATAAGGAACTAAAAATTCCACGTTTAGATTTATGTAATTCAATTTCTAGGAGAGGGGCATTTAAATGGAAGCTTTTAAGAAACAACTTCGGGGAAAATTTCTTTATAAAGATTAAATACCTACAACTTTACAAGTAGTAATACATTATTATTTTTATAAACAATTTAAACAAATTATTATACAAGGGATCGGTGTGTTTTGTTCTTATAATTTAGCAGAGAATTATTAATTAGGAATGGAAATTTCAAAAGAGAATTTTTTTTATTAATATTAATTTCCAAAACGGCACATTACAATTCCTCTCGATAGCATTATAGCCGCGAGCGAGATGAAGAAAATGTAATACACTTTTGAAAAAGTAATGTTTTAAACCGATCTGTGTTCTACCGAATTGCGATGCGTTATACACATACCATATATATCTAGGAGAAAAACCTATCACTTTTCATCTAATTTAAATATTTCACTGACAACTCAACAGCCAGAGACTATGAAAATTTCCAGAAACATCTCGGTTTCGAAACACTCTTTTTTTTTCAATTTCTTTTTCATCCGGACACATTGATTCGAATTTATTCTAGTTGTAAATGTAACGACCTCTTCGTTTCATAAATCATAATTCTATACAAGTACGGTGGAGCATTATTCGCATATTAAAAATTATCACGTGCACGAGTGAAATTAAAATAGCATCGGAACAAGTCACGGCGGTGCCAATATAGTGTTCGATCACGTTCTTTGTCACACGTGTCCTAGTACAGTTATTTCTTAAATTCTCTATCGCAGGTAACTACAGTCCCTAATAACTACAGTCAAATACATTGTTGTGTCATCGTTCTCAGCTCAAATGTGCACATTACGCGATGTCACAACGTTATATTCGTATTATATTGAATAGAGTTGTTTGGAAGGAAATTGTTTAAAACAAAACTTGAAAAAAGTATACAATAAGATATATTCATTCAATGTATGTGTAATAGGGAAAATTTAGGTCGTCCGTAAGACATATACGCGGACATATAATTATTAGTTTTAACACATTTCTACTTTCGCACAGAGGCGTGAATTTCAAAACGATCGGTTAACAAAATGTAAATAACTAATGTCATTTCATACGTTGTGTACTACGGTTGTGATGGGAGTTGGTAAAGTCATGACCGGCAATCCAATATTATATAAGCTGTAGGTGCGAGACGATTATGTGTTTGCGCACGCGCTTACAAGTAGATGAAATTTTACAATCGGCTAAATAGGGAGTCGACGAATTAAGAGTTGATCGTTATCAACTCCGCAAATATTTTTCTCAAATAAAATACAATCGTTATCTTTATTTTCTTTAATTATTTAAGAGGACAAAATTAGGACTATTCGGTCCAGTTTTCCAATTCTGACCAGAAAACGTATGGAAGAAATGGAAAAGTGCAGGAGAAAGAAATACCCAGAATACTCGACGTGAAAAAGAAGAATGAAATCGCTAAACCAGTACAATCACTAATCGATAATCATCTGTGCTGAAGGACGGACTATTTACAACAGTTAACAGGTAGGCTAACGTTCATAGGTAGCGTGCGTACGAGTTAGTGGTTTTCTAAATACGATCGTTTTCCTAATGTGTACGTTGCAATCCGTTCAACAAATTGAACAATAAGCGACGACCCGATGAGATGAGGATCTGAATGTCACGTAAATGAGGTGTACCTTGTACAGAATCAGGCCGACCATTCTTGAGACGTCCGGTTAATTGAACCCTGACCACCAAAGTACACCGGTACCCACTGTGTAGTATTCATATCCGTATAAAAGCAAATAACGTTTACTAGGATTTGAACCTCAGAACCTTCGATTTCGAAAATCAGTTCTTAAACAATCGATTTGCGACGAGTTAATCATTAGACCGGCTCGGCGGGAGAGTTTTCTAAATATACGATTAAATTGCTCACCGTAAATACGGACCTTTATGCTACTGATTTTGCTGTAGTATTAGTTTACATCGATTAAATAATCTATTAAAAAATGCTTACAGACTTAATTTAAGAAAAAAATATACCCACAATATTTGATACAGCTAAGTGTATAAATAAAAACGAATATTTAATTTCGGTGGAAGGAAGAACACCGGGTGTATATGTAAAATTAATTTTAGAAATTATGCTTTTTTAATAACTGATAAAATAGCATTTCAAGTTTATAAAACGATAGGAAGGTCCATTTAAAAATACATTAAGAGTCCCACTCCAAGATTAAAATTGTATTTTTTTTATTTTATAGCATCACTTTTTTATTTTTAAAAGGATTAATATTCAATTTTGGAAACTACATTTTAATAACAGTAACTTTAATCGAGTTCTACCAAGTTAGCTTCTACAACAAATCAAAATATCTTAATTTTAAACATAGAATATTCAAAGATAAATAGATCATTGAAAGAAACAATGAAGTAACGCCCTCAGCGTAGTTAAAAGATCAATAAATAAAAGTTCAATTACGTTTTAAGATAAAAAATATTTTGAATTTTCTGTAAGAAGAAAAACATTATATGTACACACTGAACTCGTTAAACAAAGAAAATATGCACAACTTTCTTCTACAATAAGTTTACAAGTAGCACGATTACCTGAAATTACATTTTTTTACTGAAGTAGTAAAATAACATTTTGTATTACAAATCGCAAATATTTTGTTTTACATTCAACTTTTACATTCACAAAAAGTCAAACAATTCAAATTTACCGAGTACGTTTATCTAAAGAATTACGTCACAGTAACCAAATAATCGTATTAGTTTAATTTAAACTATATATATATATATCTATATATAAAATTATTAACTTCGTTTGTGTACGGCTTCAAAAACTCAAAATGTTCTGCACCGATTGAGCTCAAATTTTAGCACGATATATAATCCGCATCCAAGATTGTTTTTATCTATTTTTCGCATCAGTAACATACCCGCGACCGCGAGAAAACAGTTTTTTTAACGGTCAGCTATGTACCAGTGACCGCGCCATCTGCCGGAATCGAGGAGAACACTCGCCATACTAGCTAACGACAACCGCAGTCATATGTGAAACAATACCTGTTCCCAATTACATAGTTTATTAACAAAAAAAAAAAACGTATCCATTTGCATCTGATTCAGATTATTATACAGTCTGAATCAAATATTCACTTTAATCGAGCTACTGTTGTGTGATCGTGTCGTGATTGAGCTGCGCCTTTCACCAAGCTATGAATTTATTAGAAAACGACCAACAGTGGGATATATGTATTAATGACGCGTACAACACTGCACATCCAAACCGAATTCGCAAATTATATTGACCGCTTGCTTCCCTTCATCTCCCACAGAGTTATGGGAAAGATATCGATCGCATATGGCTGAGGATATTTTGCATAGAGTACGCCTAGAAAATACCAATATGACCATGGAATTTACAGAAGGCATTTACAACGAAGCATTGATAAATATTGAAGACAAGTGCTTAGCTATTGCAAATAAAGTTCTTAGTCATTTGGGAATGCCAGCACCCACCCCAGCTGCGAACAGAGTAAACCCCAGCTGCGCCGTGAACAGAGTTACAACATTGGTGATCTTCAGTCATATGTCCAATCAAACATTCCCAAATTAACGCGTGAACAGAAAGGCATTTATGATCGCATAATACAAATGATAAATGACGCCGTTGGGGGGACCTTCTTCTTGGATGCGCCAGGAGGAACTGGGAAAACATTCCTCATTAGATTGATTCTAGCAACGGTTCGATCAAAAAATGACAATTATCCTGTTGCGGAATATTAATCAGCCAAAACTCTGCAACGGCACGCGACTTGCAGTTAAGAAATTGATGAATAACGTAGTGGAAGCAACGATTTTAACGGGGCCTTTCAAAGGTGAAGATGTCCTCATTCCTCGAATACCCATAATCCCGACCGATACACAATTTTAATTTAAAAGGTTGCAATTCCCAATTCGATTGGCATTTGCAATCACAATCAATAAAGCTTTTTATTATTTTGTAGAGTAAAAAATAACCGTGGGTTATGATTTTTTTCGTGAAATTGTTTTTTTTGTGGGCTTAATCTTTATTTTGTAAAAAAATACTCGAAATTAATATTTTAGAAAAATTATTTTTTTTGTAATCAGTTTTTTCTTTACGCTATCATAAAAATTGATAAAATATGCAAAATATTCATTTCTTAATTATTTTTTTTAATGAATAATGGTGAGAAAATTTGTAATTTTCTTTTTTTCAACTTTTATGTAAGAAATACATTTGCGCATCTGTTCACAATTCATAATAAGCTAAAGGAAACTTTCTGGAGGAAAATATAATTTTGTTTTAAGACATTTTCAAAATAAATTTCTTAATAAAATTTTTAATACCAAATATATAATTCTTTTTATCTATAGTAGGCATATCATTTATATTGAAATATTATTATTTTTGAGTACATGCATTAGAGAGTATATTTATTATCTTTTATGACCGCATAGTATCACTTTAGTCAGTCCGTTATCGAAATCTCTTCAACGGAACTGTTTGGCCTTGCGTTCCTCCCACGACTTTTTCATAGGTTCCAACCGTTGTGCCCTTTCTAGTGTTAAAAATTTTCGTCTTGTCGGTTTTTCTTGTGAGTGTGAAGCAAGTGTTTTTGTGTTCGATTTTCTTGTTTTAAGTTTTTCTTATCTGTGTCTAATGGTGTAAGAACAATTCATTCAGATCCTCACTTTATTTCTCTGATCCATCTGCATTCTGTCTTGGGTGTTTTTCGAGTCGGGATTGTATTACACTATCCGTTTCAGAAGTCTTGAATCTTGCATCCTCATGGTATGTCCAAAGAATCCTAGTCTGCTCTTACGCACGGTATCACTGATGGGTTTAACTCTTTGTACCCGACTTATGTATATATATATATATATATATATATATATATATATATATACATAATACAAAGCGAAGTGTATACTTAAGACGGCGGCATAGTAATAGTTCTGCTTATGTTTTACTAGAGAAAATCTTATAAGAGCGATACCGTCACTTTAAAAATAAATAGATATATACGACTGATTACGTCTTAATCTTTAATACACATGTCAAAAAAAAAAAAAAAAAAAACTATTACAATACAATGCTTTGTCGGGTAAACACTTTTTTTACTGTAATACTTTAGCATAAAAATACTGAAATGTTACTCTTTATTTAGCTGAACTGATAAATCAATTTTAAATTACTATTATTTAATAATAACAGCACTTGACTTTATAAGGAACGAGTTTAAAACAGTAGATAAAAACGTCTATATTACAAAAAGGTAAGTTGAATTATTTGTAGTGCAATTTATAAGTAGTGTTTGCGAAAATAATAATAAATTAGAAAAGATAGAATAACATTGAAAGATATCACATACAAAAACTTTTGTAAGGGGTATATACAGACTTCGTAAGTCAAATTCACACAAACAAGTTCGTATAAAATATTCGTAGTAGAATAACTGGCCAAGAAATAGAAATTTAAATTTATTAAAATTTTGGGGAAAGTTTTAAGAACTCTAAGTTATTTAAAATTTTGTTTACCGTGTTTCTTGAAGATATACGCTATCTCTGTTTTTTTGAGATAAATCTTTATCCTAACCAATCCTACATAAACGTTGATTAAGATTAGACGTGGTGGCCGGACTTAATACGTTCCTTTTCTGCATTGATTACCTAAATACTACATCTGTCTTAGTTAAGTTGTTTTTATTTTTATTTTATAAACAATGGTAGAAGTACATTTTTTATGTTTCGAAAATAATATTTAGTGAATCTTACCTTTAATCATTCCTCGCTTATTTACTGACCTGATCTTTTTATCGCAATCGAATGAGAATTTCGTCAACAAAGGAGTGTAATTCTTTTTTTTGTATTACCGAGTTCAATTTACCATATCCCCACAGTTTAATTTCGTTCTGCCATCTAATAACGGGTGTTTCAAAAAGGACGCAACCCGTTTGTTTAACAACGTGAATTTATTACAAAAGTATTAATGTTAATAAAATACAATGATATTCCCATTACCCTTAATAACTTTACAACAGATGTTCAAACTGATTTCCTGTGATCCGGGTGCAGGTTCATACGGGTTTTATAACATTTTTAGACGCCACTTTTCGTAATGTTTGCTCAGTAATGTTTGAAATCACACTTTCAATGTTAGCCTTCAATTCGTCAAGTGTATGGGGATTGCCTGCCTCCGTGGTGCGAGTGATAGCATCTCGGCCTTTCATCCGGAGGTCCCGAGATCGAATCCCGGTCAGGCATGGCATTTTCACACTCTACTTGTCATTCATCTCATCCTCTGAAGCAATACCTAAAGGTGGTCCCGGAGGTTAAAAAAATAAGCGTATGAGGATTGTTTTTAAAAACTATACTTTTTACATACCTCCAAAGGAAAACGTGTTACATTTGGAGATCTTGAAGGCCACAACCCTTTTGATATCAAACAATGAACAAATAATTCCCGTTGCATAACCAGCGTTTCATTAGCAATATGACAAATTGCGTTATCATGCTAGAACCGAAATTCTCGTTCGTGTAAATCTAACACGGCAATAAACCGATCGATTAAATTGCAATAAACCACACCTCTACACATTTGTCAAAAAATAATGGCCCTATTACAAGACGCCGGGAGATCGCACACCAAACACCAATTTTAGGAGCGTTAATGGTCGTTGCCGAAACGCGTGAGGATTTTCAGAGTTCCATATTCGGCAGTTTTGACGGTTAATGTAGCCATCACAGTGAAACCGTGCCTGGTGGCTGAAACAAACACGATCCAAAATTTCAATAACGTTGTCATCAGCAAGTAAACGAAACCGGCGACAATATCCGTGGTCTACTTCTTTCAGTTCTTGAACGCCACCGATGCGATTGTAATTTTTTAGTAGCCCCAAAAGCTGTAGGACGTAAAAGCCCAGCCTATAAAGGTAACTTTCTGAGTGATTTTTCTGGGCGAGCGAGTCAAACGTTCTTTCACATCCTCCAGAACTTCCACTGTTAACATAATGATCGATCTGTGCTTTTCCAATCGTGTTCACTCTCAGTCTCACGAAATTTATTAATCAAACGCGATATTATCGACTTATTAGGAACTGAAGAATCGGGAAATTTTATCCGAAACTCGTCTTTCACTCGTTCGTAAGATTTATACTCTCAATAATAAACACACGTTCGTCCTTGGAAAACGACATAGTTAACACAATAGAGACGAATTTATACTGGTATAACACTAATGCATAAGGACATTTCAACTTTTAAAAGCCGATAACCTTAAGGACAGTGTTGCAAACTAACATGTAGGGAAAAATAAAATTTACTTATGCTGACTTCTACCTTCTTAATCTTAGGGTTCGTCCTTTTTGCAACACCGTTATAATACATATCTTTTCGATAAAATGCCACCATCTGATTCCAAATATAATTTCCTTAATACTTATGAAGTAATCTTTCTCACACATTAACATCTTCCAATAATATTTCCCTGAAACATGAGATGTAAGCCAGTTCGGCTTTTCAAGGCTTCTTTCGGCTTCTTATGCTTGAAGGCATTTAAATTAGAAGAACGGTCATACTTATACAATGGTGCCGTAATGCGCGTTTCCAGTTCTCTAAAGACACGGAATAAGTTAGATTTAGGTGGTTATTACATAAAAAATTTCTTAAATCTTATGAAAATTATACGAGCTTGTTCAATCCAGATATTAATTTTAACAGTTTCCAGTTCGAATTGTTGCGGCTGAGGCACAGCTTTTTCCCGGGGCGTACCTCAGCAAAAAATTCTAATCGTAATTATGCTTAATCTTCTTGGTGTTACGGTGAATCATAGAGTCTGTAGTTCATATTAGTGTAATGACCTATAACTTTTAAGTACCTTCGTCATATATTATTCACATACAAAATAATACATACACCCAAAAATATTTTATATATCAAATTATCAAAAAAGTACACGATTACGTTTACCTCTACATGAAGATCGTAAAAATTGATGGAAGAATAATATTCTTCGAAGAAAAACAAACAGAAAAAGGATTTTCTGAAACTAAATATACGAAGCTATTTTATGACCACGCACGCGCGATATACTCGCACACACCCACAAAACCGAGAACGATCTCATAACTTTATATCGTTGTGACATTTATATGTTCCAAGAACAGTATAAGAATCGTAGTACATAAAACCTCATTGGAAACTACAATACGTCGACTGGATACCGTTGTAATATAACACAAAGCCATTCTAACGCGGAAAGTATAAAATTCATTCTAAATGATCTTATCTCTTTTTCATTCGACGAGAAAGGTGTAACTCCTGAGTTCAAAAGTAGACGTGTATTGTTATTTCGCAAAAACAATCAAACTTAATACGCTCAAAAAACCAGTCACGCCCTACTATTTCATAAAAAAATTATCTAAATAAAATAAAGAATAAAGTTAATAAACGGTATTTCATCTTTTAATAAACGCCAATAAATAAAATCATTAAAAAAATAGAATTATTTAAAATTCACTCGTAACTGCTGCAAAATTGAACAAAGCTACAGCTAAACACTGATGTATATTTTTGATTCGATGAGTACGAGAGGAAAAACATTTAAAATAGTTCTGAATTGAATTTTCCAGAAATAAAACTCTTTAACGCCAAAAGAATTTCTTTTATGTCTCTAAATACCGTTCAGGCGTATTTGCTATGTGAAGTTAAAAACGATTATTTTTTACCATCTAGCGTAAGTAAAAAACGTCACAATATTAAGAAAATATATATAAATGCCACGCATTGCACTTAAATAATGTTCGTAAATAAACAACAGAAGAAGACTCAGTTTCGTTTGAGAAGAATTTCGATAAAATTCAAATTTAAAGAAAATTAAAAAAAAATTACATAAAGATCAAATTTTATTATTTTGTCTGAATTGTTTACGAATGAACAGATTTCTGGAACCACTTGTGCACAGATACTAAATTTTCTAGCCTGATGCTTAATCATTTCGAATATTTAATTTTCTTCGTATCTCGACAAAATATTAATCCCCGAGTATTAATTTACTTTTTACTTCAGACGCATCGAGATCAGGAACATTTGTTTCCTAAATTCTTAGCAATTTTTACACGTTAGAAAAATGATAAATAAAAATTTTTATTGCTAGATAAAGATTTTTTAATTTATTAATTATTTCGTAATTATAAAACTATCTTAGAATCGTTTCATCATTTAAAAAATATCAATAACTCATAAAACGGAATCTCAAAATTTCAAATTCCGATACAGTCAATAATAATCATGTCTCTAAATTACTCTTATTAGGAAATCGTTAAAGGGTGACGATTTACAATGATGACAGATTATTAAGTTAAGCGACTCCGAAAGTTTCTGTTACTGTATCAACGACATTAAATTAATAACTCGATGTGCTGTTTATTATTAACTACCTACCGACATCTAACTCGGAAATTATATTTATCAGAAATTCTATGTCATTTACAGACCTCTGTTCTAACTGGACTAGTGTTTCCCTCTTAAGGCGCTTCACTTCCGTATCTGTGTCGCGTATCGATATTATATTTCTGCAGCAAACGGAACGATCTGATGATGATATCTCCAGTATCGATATCATCCACATAGCTTGAGACGGGGAGATAGAATATAACAAAGCTGTTGTTGAGACAGCTCCTGACGATTCACGTGGCTCCGTAGATTCATACAACTCCTAGCGGTTCACTCGACTCCATCCACACTATATAAGCCGGCTCCGCACTAGATTCTGGCAGTTTCGATCCATCATTTGTTACAACTCATCATTAATTATATATATATATATGTGAATTACATAATCAAAACTATAATAAAAATAATTTATATTATGAATCAAGTAAAGCTTTTTATTTTGAAATGAACCAGCAACTAATCAATTATTAAATAATTAAACCTAACCGAGGTACTTCATCAAGGCGGAAATTATTTCATCAGCTGTGACTGTAGCCACACCTTAAATGTACCCGCAGATAGTTGCAATGTACGGTGATTTCAAGCTTATGATAATGGACACAATTTCACAAATCATTCGTTTCCTTTTATATTTGTTAATCATACGAACCGTATATGAAACTGTTGCAACGAGTTATTAATATGAATTACCCTTTAGATTTATGCAAACTAATGTTAATTTACATTTATTTCATATATATTAACTACGTTCACAAGCAGTATTCAAACCGAGATGTATACGTAATGTATGAAGCGTATACGAACCGGCATACTTTATGCGTTGTTTACATTACACACGAGCTGTAACGAAGTGGCAGCGGCAGCTAAAGGTCACATTATATAGACTGAGCACACCCTTCCGAGTTTCCCAATTCAATGATACAAAACGACAAGACGCAGCCTATCTCTGGGATTTACCGGGTTACGGCCGAACGCTAAGCCTTAACCACGGCACAGCAATCGATCTCCTACCGTCGAGTACAAATACTCTCTACCCAAGACGACTACCGAGCTTAACATATGCAGCGTCAGCTGTTAATTTGGCAACCTATTAATTTATTCTTCTACCGTCTACCACCCGCTCGTTAGTAAAACAATAAGTACCATTCTCTCACCCGTATTCGAAACACAAATCGGAGTTCAGCACGCCCACCTGAGTGAGCACAAATTTATCTTTCCAGACGGATTTATGTCGATTCAGTAATTTAATGGGGACAAATGCGGTCTAGGCTCAACAAAAGTTTTCCGCACGGCTAATCTTTACACAGAACAGTGACCTGTTTTCAAACGAATCATAACGCTAGATAAAGCCGCTCCGCTCCGTCGAGAAAAAACGATGACTCGGTCTGAAGCTACCCATTAACTGGCCCGACGGCCTGACGGAGGCCTAAGTTAGCGGTCATCGTTCACAAGGAAGGCTGAAACACGGGTCGACTTCTAAGGTTCTAAGAAACTTCAGAATTCTACGATCTGAAGTAAGGATACGATCTTCTTACGATAAAGAACATCGTTGACCCGCCTTTGGTCGACACAAAGTCCACCTGGGAAAACAGCCGACCTACATGACCGTTACTAGTAATGTGAATGGATTATGCCGTTACTAGTAAATGCGAACAGTGTACCCATACGGAGAAGACTAAAATCGGATATCATTTAATTTTTTATACATCGGTGTTGAATTTTACTTTCCAGTAGGCAGAACGGTTCCCGAATAGAACAGTTCTATACAAATACAATCGTTCGAGAACTATACACAAACTTTGGGATATATAAAACAGTAATGTAGTATAGGGAATTAACCGATTGATCGATCCAAACCCAGTATCGAGGAGGTAATAATTTATTTCAAAACGGGATCAGTGTACTATTCTATAACTGAATACTAAAATAGTGTAATTCACACCGAATACGTGTAACAGAGTGCTGATAAACAATCATTAATTAAAACGTTCTTTACAAATCCCACAAAAGCAAACGATTGTTTCAATTTCAGATATTTCCAATAATTCCCTTTCAAACGGAATATTAAATTACGTATTAACTAAAGTACTAATATCTTAGAACATGATCTGGAAAAAAACCGTAATGGAATACATTAAAGGTCATTAGGTAAAAACAATCATTAGTAAAAAATAAGCAATTCCCCTGCCTCCTGAAATAAATTAAATAATAAAAATAACCACTTCTTAATATTTAATGACTATTTATGGCACAGATCTTGTAGCCTTTTACAATAAAACTTTATCAAAATAAAACCACTAAAATAAAGTACAGTAATGCACAAGAATGAAAAAATGTTAACCGATACAAAACAGAGTTGTGCCGATAGTCCCCTGTACAGTCCGCCTAATTTAAAGTCAAAAGTTTAGATTTTAGTTTACTTATTTTAAAATACAATCATTTATTCTGGAGATATTATCATTCACTGTTATTGTATGAGTATCTACACCTATGGAGTAATAAAGGCTTCCTACCTGAGTTGATAGGAAACAACATTTATAAACTCATAAATTTTTAACCGTAAAAATACAATTTAATTCTAAAAATATATGTCTTTTGGGTTTAATTAGTGACTTATTGAAGCAAAATCCTCAAGCAAAGAATAATAGTCTTTGAGAAGACGGTTTACTAAAACGAAATATTACTGAGGGTTACAAACCTAACTAAAATGTTATTAACAGTTTTTCTCAAAGGAAATGTAGAAAAGAATCGGTGAAAAAATTATTTCGTTTACATTAATACGCTACTTAATAAAAATTTTAAAAAATAAGAAATTTTTCATCACTCCAGAATGCAAAACCTGATATTTATCAATTTTTTTTATACGCCAACAACCAAAGAAGGTATTATTGCCCGGAAAAATCCACGTAGTAGAATACCTAATAAAATCAACTTAAAAGCAATTATTTAATTTTTAAGCGAAGCAAAAATTCTGTAAGTAGAACAATTTCGAAAATCAGAAAACATTAGAAGGGACTGTAAAAAGGTGCTAAAATCTAAAGAATGAATAAAATCCAGGTGAATATAAAAAATTAACTACTAAAAATAGGAACCTTTCTATATACCTCCCCGATCCGCGACCGATAAAAACTTCTTAACTCTTATCTTGATTAGTTTGGGTATCTATAGGAAAATAACTTCATTACAGAGAATCAATTTTGATACAGTTTACTTTAATCTCTAAAAGGGTACTTTAGGAGGTATCAACGCCTAACTCTCTTGGTATCTAAACAGAGACAATTAAAGCGGGTTTATAGTCCGGCTGAGTATTGAACACTCAGCGTAGTAACTGAGATCAAGACTGCTGATCTTGATGCAGTTTAATTAAAACATAGAATCTCTTTCGGGTAGATTGCCGCTGAAGTAATCCGGTGCAAACGTTCAAAGCCGAATAATTAAGATTAATTTAAGCTTTCGGTAAGACTATTATACCAAGCGATTCAAAAACGACTTCACAAGTTTAAAAGCAAATAAAATTTATCGAGATAACTTATAAATTCGTTTGAGGTTTCATTTCATAGAAAAATACATCGGGTTTGTCAACCGACATTCACTTTGGTCGATTTGGCTTCCATTTGCAATACGACTTATTATCTTGATCATCATCATCCAAACGAGGAATATAAACTATACAATTTGGTATCGGTTGCCTCCTGAAAGAAGAATGGGTCGTACAGCCTTTGCTTGCGTAAGGCACAAAAAACAAAGACCTTAGTGCTATCACGAATGTGCTGAAAAGTTGCATGAGGATTTTCGCTGTCATATTCGGCAGTTATGGGTGTTCACCTTGCCGCTTATGTGAAATGCTGATTCACCACTAAAAATAACATTGTCTAAAAATTTATCGTTCTCTGCAGTTCTATCAATCATTTCCAAACAAAACTGCAACCGAACAACTTTGTCGTCCCCTGTAATGTGTTGAACGACGTTTAGTTTGTACGGTTCAAACTGCAATCGTTTATTTAATACGCGCCAGACAGTCGTTTGCAGAATGCCAGTCAGACGAGACGCACGTCGAGTTGATTTCTTTGGGCTACGTGCAAAGCATTTTCTTAGTTGTTTCACAGCAGCTTCAAGGAGGTGCGGGCATCCTGGTGATTTTGTATGTTTAACAGAACAACTTGTCTCAAAGAAAGTTTGGTGCCAATAGTAAATCGTAAGCCTACTATGAGTCTCCCTACCGTACTTCCTATGAAAATTACGTTGAACTGCAGTTACCGACTGCATATCGTGAAACCAAAACACCAGCGAGCACGTTACTTATATGTATCCATTTTTGGTGACAGCGCTGGTGGCCAAATTCGATATTAATGAACACTTCAAAACTTGAAGTGTTTTCCTTTGAAATGAGACTTCAACAGAATCTGTAAGTAATCTAACTAAATTTTTATATGCTTTTAAAATTATGAAGTCCTTTTTGAATCGGTGAACATACCGGCAGTACGGCAATAGCTAACAAATTAACAGATTTATAATTCGTAGTTTTTTTTTTTTTACTTTTTACTTTACGCTTACTCGTGTAAAGAATTTTACTCAGCCTTACGAATTAGGTTTTCGTACCCATCCGTGGAAAATTTTTAAGCTAGCCGTATTGTTAAAATTGGGGTGTAGAACTACACACAGTTTAACGATAAGTCTGAAGAAAGTTTGTATCGCCGTTGTAAGTTTTGTCGAAGGGACAACTTGTTTAAAACAAATGAAATAACAGCAAAACAAAACCTAATTTAGAATAAATATTACGCAAGAATATAAAAACGCTTCTGTTGCCGCAAGAATACATAAAATCGGCAAAAAGGTCACCAGATAAACGCTATTTTGTAATTTATATAAATAAATTTTCCTAGAGGTTCTAGCAGTAAAATGAAAAAGAAAATTAATTACATCAACTGAGTGAACAAAACTGATACCTCGAATTCTGCATATCGTTAACCACTCATATTTTTGTTACGTTAAACCGAAAATAACGAATTATTGGATCATTAACCGTAGAAGCAGCGTATAATATAGAATAATATCTTTGACAGTATAAACACAACGGCAACCAGTTACATCGTCGGTAATACCACCGGCAACCTGTTAACTAATTCAAATGTTGTCAACCACCACCATTACATAAATACAAAGGACCAAGAAAAATTTACTTGCGGTATAACATCTAATACAAGAAAATATACTACCACGAAAATATATTTTACAAGCACGCGCACATAAAAGAATACATTCAGCTTTAAAAATCCAGAACCTATTTCTTATATCCAAAAAATTAAAAAAAAATATAATTTCCCCAAATTGGGGAAAAGAACACGTTAAATACATATTCTTAATCACTACTATTCTTGACTTTTATTTTACGGTTAATAAATGCAATAGTTTTTAAATAAGAATTTTAATTCTATTTACAAAAATGTATACATATATATTATACGTCTTCATACTAATAACAAACTGTCTATTCAAGTAAAGTTGAAAACATTAAAAACAGAATAAATAGAAATTTACAATATGGTATTTTATATATATATATATATATACACATACACAAATAAAAGCTTTTTATATGAATATAAGAATTTAATTTACCAATGTTTTGGCGTAATTCAACGGTATTTATAAACTATTACTGACAAGCCTTTTTTCAAAGACCTATTAATAACACTATTACATCAAATAACAAATAAAAACTGCACTATAAACGTAGTTTTTAAAGATACACTTTTAATCTTAACGAAATTAAACGACTGTAACCAAAAACAAAATTACAAACTTAATCTTTTAACAGGTGAATCGACAAACTTACTTAATCGACCGATTAAATTCTCATTAATTTTGCAATCAAATTCATCAGATTACCTTGTAATCCTACACTACCATAACATCGGTAAATTAGAAAAAAAGAAGATTGAAATAACCGCTGAAGAATGCAGACGAAATAATTTTCTGCTGTATCCAAACGTCTAGACGAGCAAAATATAATTAAGCGTAGAACACTGTATGGTCATTACGCATACTAATGAATACAGACTTTAATTAAATTACTTCAGCGTACAAATGACAGGATAAACTGCAATATAATATCACAACTTATATGGATTTCCAAAAAAATAATTATTTAATCATTTATATATTTTTACGCCTACATTACAAAGAAAAATCCATACATTCTGAAAATGGCAAACGAATTTTGTAATAAATAATTTTTTTCTTGCGTATAACTGAAATCCCATACATTCTGCTGCTTTTTTTCAACAGCTGTTTTCTCTCGATATTTCTAGGAATACAGAGGCACCCGACAGACATTTTAATCCCGGATATCCTTCTTGATGACAACCTACTTCAGGATATCAGAATCATACTGTATAAAGTCACGATACATATATTTAACATGGTCGATATTTAATTTTAGAAATACGATCCAAAGACCCGTATAAACTACATGGAAACTCAAAAATTCAAACGCACACAAATATACGTAACAAAAAAAAAATAACAATAGGTAGATTGTACTAACATGCATTAACAACTCATAAAAGATTACTCGCTAATTTAAAAAAAAATATTTTATACCGTGTTTTCAAAACAACAAACAAGAAATTCGTCACACGCAGAACAGTATCACTAGACGACAACACTCCTTAAACAGAAAAACTGAACCGTTTCCATCGTACAATCTTTTAATCGGTCAAAAAAGACATAGCTACAAACAAAATGCAATAAAAACTTAAATGTTTACAAAGCAAAATATGTAGTCAAGATTTGACAACAATCCTGATAGACACATATCACAAATTCACCGACAATCACAACAACCTTGATATTATATAAATATAAATAAAAACGACAAAAGGACCGAGGATCATCTCGACACACTTGCACATAAAAAAAAAATTAACGACCAATTCTAATAACATTATAAATACGTACGCGTCTAAAAGAAGAACGTCACCGACGACAATGGAGGGATAACAGTAACATAAGTCGATGAAGTCGGTCGTACAAGGTTAGATTTCATTATATAAACAATACAGTAGGTAGGGAAATTTAAATAAATTTTTCGTGTAAGATAAATTAAACAGAAAATGTTAAAGAAGAGAAGTACTTCATTTTTTTATATAAATGTTCAAGTAATTAAAATGGAAGTCCAATATTACTGGAAGTTATACAGAACGATCTAAAAGAGGATTCAACCAACAATTCTCAAAACTTTTTAAACATACAAATCGCAACCTCACACTACCAAGATACAAAAATGTCTGTTAGAAACCGTTAGTGATCGTTATTATCTTTTATTCCAGTCAACTTTCAATTAAACACGCATTTAACTCGTGATTAAAATTACAAAAAAAAGGTAATCTTTAAAATTATTACGCCTTTTTTTTATCCGATAATACGAACAACAGACTTTTAATTAAAATTTGCAATCCTCGGTCTACAAATAATTATCGATTCCTAGTAAATTTTTTTTAATTCACGGTTACTTTATCGAATAAAGAAATTTACAAGTATTAATGTAATCCCGATAATAAATCTTTACGTTTTTGTACGATTAATTTCTATATTTGTCACTTAAATTACTATACGATTAAAAAACGATGTTAATGAAGTAAACTAACACAAAACGAAAACCTCAGAGAATGCTGGAGTACAGTATTAACAATTATAATAATCTAAACTTCAACGAGTTTAGTTTGTTAAACGTTTATCAAACGTAGACACAAAAGAATTAGTAAAAATAACAGATACAAAAATTAAGACTTAAAATAAATATGAAAGAAGAAAACACGCTAATGAAACGGTATAAAAAGACAATAAAATTAAAATTTAATTAATTTGGTTAGCTTAAATATACAGTCCAACAAACTCCCCGCTCGGAGTAAGTTTATTTTATGTATTCTTACACTATTGTTAATATTTATTTTATAATCCTTCTTCAAGTTAAGTTTATCGCTCAATTTTACATTTCCTATAATCTTTCTGTTGTGTTATTAATCCAAAACTAATGTAATTTTACCCTTTTATACGTGGTAATTGGTTCTTTAGCGTTTTCAGTCTTCAATTTTATTTTAATGACGATTTATCATAACTTATTTGTTTTATTAAGCACATATAAATAAAAAGTAATACTTACTTTACTTCACAGTAGCTTTAATAATTAGAAGCCGTTTGTTAGATAAATAAAACAAGAGTCGAAGATGAAAGCAAGAAAAATATCTTCGCCTCCTTATACGGGATTCGTACGACTAAGGTTAATTACTATTAATTAAAATTTTAATTAATAAGTTGTTTAAGAGGAATTATACTGCAACAACGAGAAACATTAATAGTTATCTTAAGTTCGTAATCCACTCGATGATTAAAAATTTATCGCTCGATAATGAAGTAATGCACAATTCCGAACAATTACCAAATAAAGTTTTCCTCTTCTTTGAATATATGCAACAGACTTCAGAACGTTTTTTAATGGTGTTATAAAACATCGAAAACGTTAACGTAATCCCAAATAATAACGACGTCAATAATTCAATAATAATTAAATAACGTTAACGTTAAAGTAATTTTATTTTTGTCTGCAGTCATCTGACTGGTTTGATGCAACTCTCCAAGATTCCCTATCTAGTGCTAGTCGTTTCATTTCAGTATACCCTTACATCTCTAACAATTTGTTTTACATATTCCAAAGGTTGCCTGCCTGCACAATTTTTTTCTTCTACCTGTCCCTCCAATATTAAAGCGACTATTCCAGGACGCCTTAATACGTGGGCTATAAGTCTGTCTCTTTTTTTAATTACCGTATTTATTCGAGTACCCTCCGCCCCCGAATAAGCCTCGCATCACGATTTTCCGGATCGAAATCTAAAAAAAAAAATCGAGTATAAACCGGTACTTTAAAGTGCAACAGATATGATAAAAAATACGTAAATACGAAAATATTCAGAAAGTAAAGTATTTAATTCGTTCATTTAAATTACAATATTAATATTACATTAATAATTAATTACCGTAAGTACTAGTTTAGTTCAGAATCAGTAGGCCAGTAAAACGAAAAGAAAGTATCATGTTGAAAAGGATCATTTCAATACACTTTTTAATATGGCATTTTATTTTTAATTAATCACTGTCATTATCAATGTCTGTAGAAGAGTTACCGGTAGTCTCCACGTCGCTCTGCCAAACGTGATCGTCTTCACTACCATCAAGTTCAGTAGATATTCCGCATTTTTTTTAACTTTTTCTTACTAATTCCGTGGAAATATTTTCCCAAACATCTTTTATCCAAACACAAATCTGGTTAAAATCTGGGCGTTTGATTCTTCCTGTAGGCGTGAGAAAGAAATTTTCAACAGCCATCCGTTTACTGTACAGTTGTTTTAGTGTAGATTTGAACGGTTTATTAATGCAGACATCAAGTGGTTGCAATAGAGATGTCAATCCGCCTGGAATTATTACTTCGTCTGTCATACCCTTTTTTAAAATGTCACTTTATCAGTCGTATGCCCCCGATAACTATCCATTACTAGCATATAAAATTAAGGTTTTGTCCATCCAACCTGTTTCCTGAGCTCTGATAACTCCATTTACCTGTACGGTAGGAAGAGTTTTTCTTTTAAAAACAATGTACGGAGGTAATTTTGATCCATCAGCAGTAATGCAAAGCATAACACTACACATTTATTTTTCATTACCACCAGTGCGAATCGTAACACTTTTTTCACCTTCTTTGTTTACGGTTTTGTCAAATGGCATTTCAAAATATACGGTGGTTTGATCAGCGTTTCCTATTTGAGAAGGCAAATAGCCTTTATCTTTTAAGATTTATTTGTGATGTAAGATGTATTATGTATTTGTGAAAATGTAATATTTTTTGTTCAAAAGCGTCTGGAAGTCGTTAAGAAATGGTCGTCTTTCGTCTTATTGTAAAATCATTTCGTGCAAAGATCGTGTTATCCATCCACGGCTTGCTTTAAAAATCAACTTTATTCAATGATTTAGCGATTTCACGAGCATATGATTGACACATTTCTGTCGTGACAGCATAACCGCATTTACTTTTTTCCATAACAAAGTCATACAATTTTTTTTCTACGTCTGTGTATTTTGGTTTTAAGCTACGAAAAGCACTTTTATTACTAGTGCCTTTCACCAGAAGTTGCTTCTTCTTACGCCAGTCTCGAATGCAGCTTTCATCTACGTCAAATTTTCTTCCTGCCGCCCGATTTCCAATTTTTTCAGCGTCTTTATAACGCGCAGTTTTTCATTTACTTTGAAATATCGTAGACGCTCTCCTTTTGTACTCATTTTAATGCCGTAATTAAACTAAATCACAGTATTAAATTTTACAAGATAAACTAAACAGATAAAATGCACATATCCGTCCACATATACAAACAGTACAATGACTATAGCAAATAGACAAGACGACGATGGGTAGGTAACCGATACTGTAACTGTAGTGTCATTAGAACCGGATGCAGCATATACAGAATGAATCAGTTTTATAAAAATACCGTAACTTCGTTCCTATCGATAATATGAACAGGATGATATAATTAAGGATGTATTCTGTACAAGCGGCATTCGGTATTGATAAACGAAAGCCTAATGTAACTATATTTATGTGATTGAATTTAGGTACTTCTAAGAAAACGTTTACTTTACATAAATTATCCTGGCTAAAGGCTATGTTTCAAGTAAGCGCCGCACCCTTATTTTTTCTGTCCAATTCCAAGAAAAAAAGTGCGGGGGTACTCGAATAAATACGGTATATTTTTCCAAACGCTTCTTTCTTCATTGTCACTATCCACCCATCTGATTTTTAACATTCTCCTTAACATTTCTCTTTTTAACAAAAAAAAAGCATTTATTGAGCTTCTGAAAGGCTTACATTTGGTCGATTATAATTCGCCAAATACATAAACAAATTCTGATTTAGATATATTATCTGTCACAGTTTCAAATGTACCTTTTCCATCTGAAATAACCAACTTTTATATATTTTTATGCTTTTTACGAAGGCGTGATATTTCCCCAAGTGTAATGAGTAAAGATACGGTGCAAACCGTTTCGGTTTTATTATAAACTCGCTTAAACGACTACGATGAAAAGATTTCTTTATCATAACCTTTTAATATGAATCATAATTAAATAAACATGAACATGGACGTGGCGAGGAAGGTGCTCGATGTTGCCGTATTCCTTTAAAGTATGAAAATAAACAGATTGTCACAGGGTATAAGGGTCGGGCGCCCGAAGGGACATTAGTTGTAATACGAAATGAAACGCTTAATTAATTAAAGAAAACAGATGTTAAATTTACTAAAAATAAAAAAAAGGCGTTACAAAACGTATACTTATCTCGTAAGCAGTAAAAACAGAAACTAGAAAAAGAGACAAATAAACACGTATAAAAGAGATAACAGAACAGGAGACGAAACGAGTGTTTGACAGCGCGGGGATGAGAGACTAACCGTTGATATGTACTACGCAACACAAAACGTTGGTCGGTTCCATTTTCCGTGAAACGTTAACCGCAGAACAAAGCCGCCGATACGGTATATTGTCTGTCGGTAACGAATGACATCAGACGGTTGAAAACGCCTTCACAACCATCAAACATATTAATTTTCCAGTCCTATAAGTTACTAACAATACAATAACGTTCTATGAAAAGATTTAATAAGCAAACCGCATCAAAAAATGAAGACTTTTAATCGAATATTTCGTACGAGGTAATGAAAAAATTAATTAACAACGAATCAACAAGTGGAAAAATATTTATGTACTGAACCAAACAATGGAATTTACGTAAAAATCAAGAACAGAATAAATAGGACTTACATACCGGACAACAAAATAATTTATACAACGTGTAATCGCACGATAGGATGGAAAATTACAATTTAATTAAATTTGACCGATCGTTTCAAAATTTACGACACAGAGGTAATAATGTACGTTATCGGTTCGCTTAATAATTTATAAATAATCACGCTTTCAAACAAGCCGAATAAATTAACCACTAACTCTTTAATTAGCGGTCAATAAATCTTTATTTATTACTGGCAACCGTCCCAAAATTCTGACTCATCATTTTAAGGCAGGTAGGTAAGTTAACTTGTAAAATATCGAATATGTGCACGAGTATAAAGCCGTAGGTAAGCGGCATCACCTTATTTAGTTTATACTCGTAAGAAAATAAAATCACGTTAAATACTACTACGCGATAAAAAATATTTATGTATCGACGCAATATTATATTATTCAAATAAAAATAACTTCAATTTTATAATAAGCGAGGAAAATTATAGCGGCACAATGAAAACCGACAAAGACATCTCTATTTTGACTTACACATCCAGAAAACCAATGCGGACAGCGCTGGTGGTTTAGCGGCGAGGAAAGGGGCAAAAGTGTGTTTTTGCAAATATCTCCATAGATAAGAGTTTATCAAAAGGTTTCAAGGTATTTTAGCCAACACTTGTCGCACAGTAACGAGACAGGAAACCAAATTAAAAGTCGATTACACGATTTTAAAATCATGTTTTAGAGCAATAATATTTTATTTTTGGGCGAATCATAGGGTTTAAATTTTAAAAAGTGATCGAAAAAAGTGATATTTTAAATCGTTGGGTCTCAGTTTACAATTTCCTTTCTACACCGAGCAAACACAACTAAATTAAATAGTAATTTATAAGCTTTAAAAACGCTACCTTAACTTTTCTGTGAATGAAATTGTTATTTCTAGTGAATTAAAAAGAAAACAAAGCTTCCACCCGGAATCAAACTTCCCCTCCGCTGAAACTACCGCGCAATAGTCTTTACATAGAATAGTCATATATTACTGATCAAATAGGAATATAAGATCATATTTTATGAGAATAAATTTTTATTTCTCTACTGGATATTTTACTTTTTATTTTCTATTTTTAACGGGCTATACACAGCATCGTTAGATAGACAAAAACAATACATGCGGAGGAACAATACTTTAAAAAGTGATGAAAAAAATGCGCTTCGAAATAAACTGTTACACAGAGAGGTACTTTTCATTAACTTCATCTAAGTGTGAAACGAGTGAAGATTGATACTGCAAAACTTAACATTATTTCAATTATTTTATCCAAGAGTTTCAGGTATTGTAGAAATGATATTAATAAACTAGTTTATAACAATAAACGACCAATGCCACCATCAAAGGGATATTTTAAATTAACTCTCCTTTCTACAGTAGTAATCCATGCCTTTGTAATTATTGTCATTTCAGACATTGTAAAAAGTAACAACTATTTCTTCAAGAAAAATGTTATAAGCGCAGTAAGGTGACTCAAAATAAACTAATAGTAACTTACTGAAACAACAGGTTTTCTTGCATGCGCATGAAAATGAAACCAAGTGTATTGAGAATGGACATGATACAAAGTCCTCAGATATTATTTGCAAACAAGGTTTTCTTCAGACACAAGTTCACTTCCTTCAAGCATTTCATATTATAAACCTACATCTATTTCATAATTAAAACACGATTCAAACACGGTTTAAAAAAAAGAATAGTTTAGAATCTAAAAATTTTGATCAAGGTAGAAAAAATGAAACGCAGAGAAGATAAGAATAATGAAACTACGATTACTAACGTGCCTTATGAATCGTACCTCGTAATTGTGGATGAAGTTGGGAATGTTTATCCACAAACATCTACAAACAATCTGGCCGGCAGTGTAATAGAAGATGGGTTTTGAAGTCCTCAAATTAATGAGTCGCCTCGGAAGGTAAGGCGGACTGCTGCTGACAACAGTACACATAAATGCCAAATATGCTACTGTTTTCAAAAATAAAAATGCAATTTATTCACACATAACGAAACATTCTAATAAATTATTAAATCATAAGGAGTTGTTTCAAAACTATTTAAATGGTTTATGTACAAAAGATAACATACAAGACACTGTTTCAAAAATTATTTCTCAAAATAGAATTAATAGCACAAACTTCGGTTAACCGTTCTTTAATCAGTGTCAGTCACGTCCTGTAGTACTTATTTCTACGGCTCAGCTCGGAAAACACATACAACGTCATTGTGAAAAAGACAATTCACTTAAATACTCCTTTAAATCTGCTCAAAATATTGAATCTAAAATTAATGAAGATTGTGAATGTACACATAATTTTATTATGAATTAAATAATTCCATTAACTTAGAAAATCAGATTTCAGATAAAACTGATTGTAAAAGTCTTAATTCATTTATCAGCAATAAAATCTCGTGTACTACAAGGATTTTCCTCATTGGAAGACAAGGAGCATGTTAAGGAAAATACTAATCTTATAGAAACTATAAACGACTGTAAAAAATTGAAAGATTTTAATACTTTAGAACCATATCAACAAAAAAAACAAAGCAATAAGCGTTTATTTACTAAATATTGAATTGATGAAATGGTTTCATAGATTTACAAGTAGAACAAGAAATAAAAACCTAACTTCTAATTTATCTGAAACTAATGAAACTGGACGTAGTACAAGCAGTTATAAAGACAGATAACTTTAAAATAGACCGTGATACAGGACATGACAAAAAGGGATATCTGCATAAAAAATAAACTTAACTAGATAAAACAAGATAACGACACATCAAAAATAACAAAATTTATTCACAAACCTCATAATTCATCAAAAACGTTAAACATTGATAAATCTAAGAGAGAAAAACACAAAAAACAAAAATATATGAAATGTGTGATCACTTCAAAAAATATGAAACGTTGTTGATTTCATTGTTGATTCATTCAACAATGAATCTTCTCAGAATCAAAACATATTTATCCGATTCGGTTGGAAATTAATTTCCGTTATTTTCGATTGAATTTTACCACCGTTTTTAAACGTTATCATTAGTTTAATGGAATTATTTGATGATTATTATTCCATTTGATGCATAATAAGTAATTTATTTAGTTTTAATAAATAGTGTATTAAAACCGATATAAAACTTAATTGATCAAATGTAATACAATGGGAAACAATATTTGTATGTAATATTGTATGAAACTGTTGAGATTGTAAAACAGTATTCATCCAGTATTTAAACTCTATTCTGTTAACTGAAAGTACAAGAACGTGTTAAATATATTGAATAGAAAAACACGATATGCCACGAACTAAACAAATTTAATTGAAATGTAAAATACGTATTCTAGAATATTTTTTATTAAATTTTAGTCTAGTTATATATATATTTGAACGTTAAATAATCAATGAATAAATAACATATTTTGTTAAGCGATTCTGATACAGGTATTATCGTATATCAGATTCAGAAGGATCAGATAAGTGTATTAATAATGATAAATCTTTAAATACAACTAAAGAAACATCAGATTCAATATACAATGATCTACCAGAACTCAAGAAGAAAATCAGAATATCTCACCTAACATCATTTAACATAAACGAAGTTTGTACAGATATTGTGACAAGTGTTAAAAAAGATTCAAAGGTAAAAGCTAAAATCCCTGATTCACTTCAAGACTTCCTTGAACCAAAAAGAAAGTTAGACTTTCATTCACTAAGTCACAGAATAAGGCTGTTTCACTTGAATCAACAGAAAAACATCTGTCAAAATGGAAGAAGGTGAAGAAAAAGCGTGTAAAAAGAAAGTTCATAAACCCAAGTGGTGAGGAAGGATACCAAAACTGGTCAAATGTGAAAATAACACCTGTTCTTAATGTTGCAGCTTTGTAAGACAAGAAAATTAATTTATTCTAATATGATTGATGGAAAAACAATCATTAATCATTCATTTTAATGAAAGTGAAATGTTTAGGACTCTGACCTTTTTTTGTACTCGTAGCATATTTAAAATGATAAACAAAAAGCAGCAAAGGAACATAAGGTGAGCCACAAAATAAAATAGTGTTGTCAACATTCTTAAAGAAAAAAAATATTTTTCTTCAAATATTAAGTATAAATTAATAAGACTCTTTTCATTATTGGTTTATACATTATGAAGAGAATAATTTTGGAACGAAGTTGCAATTGCAGGTCATTGACTATTAATTCATATCAGACTCATAAAAGAAAGATTTTTATAACACTATCATCTTTGGATGCTTGTTGTGGCAAAGGGTCTCTGGCTGAAAGTCATTCATTCTAAGCTGGTTTGAACAACTTATATAACAACTTAATATTTTTTGCTACAGTCTTTAATTCACTGTACCAGACCACAATAATTTTTAATACATTACAAAAAAAATGAATAATCAATATTTTAAATGTTAATAGTTTTATAAACACCCAAAATTTTACTTTTTTTAAATTCTACTATAAAAAACATTAAATGACTCGCAATGAATTTCTTTAAGCCCTTTAAACTTGCATAAACAAAAAAAATTCTTAAATACAGAATATTTAAGAAATATATTAAATAAGCAAAGATGGAATTCATTTGTTATATTTTGTGTAACTCTTTTGTGTAACTCTTCTTACTGTTCTGTTTTGTGATTAATCGGTACTCTTTAAGTAGATCAAGGTAGCATTAGTAACTGTGATTTATGTAAATATGAAACCGCCTTACTATTAGATCTTTTACTATAAATTTAATAATCTCCTGTGCTGAGAAGTTTTCATTTCCCATTGAATTCTAATGTGGAGAGGTTTTCCTTCAGTGTTTTACTTGTAATGCACTGTCATAGTGGTATAATCATTATTGGTGTTACATTTTAAGTTCCTGCTAGAAGAAATTTACCTTTGATTCTTGTACTACAATCAAGTCCAACAGGTCTTTACTAAAACTAACACCTTCCACAGTAATCCCTTTCCAACCATTCTTTACTTGCGCAGTAGACTACGGCGGGCAAATTATGATTCGTCATGGAAAGCAGAGGTCTAAAACCTTGACTAAATCTTATATACCACTCTTATGTCTCACTATCAAAGCTATTAATTTAGATTTTGTTTCTGACCTGACTTCGCAGTCGTTCATCGCAGCATTTAAAACATTTATAACACGTAGAAGTATCCCTACTCGTTTTCTGACAACGGTTCCAACTTCCGTTGAAAGTCAGACATTCAAACATTCTATCTATACAAGGCATAACTTGGTTATTTATCTATCCATGTTCTCCCCGTTTTGATGGTTAATGGAAGAGCGCAATTAAGGCTCAATTCCCATGCTATTTTCGCTATTTCTACAGTTCACAGAGATCTAGAACCTCTATCACCGGGACAATTTTTCATCGGATGTCCACTCGCTTCTGTGTCTGAAGCCAATTACCAAAAATTAAAATTACCCGCTTAGGCCATTGGCAACAACTCCAAAAATTTGTGCAATCTATTTGGAGACTACGGTCTAACCGCTATTTACATTATCTTCAGCAACGTAATAAATGGCGTTTTCCTTTCCGTAACTTTTGTATTAATTACCAAAGAAAATTCTTCACCCGTGCATTGGAAACATGGAATTGTAACCCAAGTTTATCCGGGTTCTGACGACCTAGTAAGGTTGTTGATATTTTTTTCGTTTTAAGTTCCGGGACCACCGTTAGGCATTGCTTCAGAGAATGAGATGAATGATTTGTAGCGTGTGTGAAAATACCATGCCTGACCGGGATTTAAACCAGAGACCTCCGGATGAAAGGCCGAGACGCTACCACTTGCGCCACGGAGGCCGGCTAAAAGTTGCTGATTTAGATACAATTAATAGTCGATTAAAACCTGTGCACAAATTGTGGTTATTACCAATCTCCAACGACCGAGTTAACTTTCATATACTTTATTATTACTATTATATAATCATTTGATTTGTTTTTACAGAGTATGATTGTTACTATGCATATAAATATTGTATAGTTATTATAATCTAATATGTGTACCTATATCAATTTATTTGTGATGTCACATTCATATTGCTCTTACACTCCTAATATCTACAGACTAATAGATACATACACAGATGCATAAAACATATACATATAGATTTTAAGCTTTATTTATTCATTTATTATTAAGGTACAATACGACATCGAAGATTATTTACTGATTTATTATTGTGGTGCAATAAGCCACCAGTGATTATTTATTGATTGATTCATTTGAGTTATAGATTACCGAAGATTTATTTATATCGATTTATTATTGTGGTACAATATAACAGCAGAGATTATTCATTGACAAATTTATTTGAGGTATATAGATTACCCAAGATTTCAAGTTAAATTGTCAATGGAATGAGTTCCTCGCCATTGGATACATATTACCAGTAGACTCGCGTACAACACATTAGAATAAATCCTAGATCTACATGATTGTAAGTACAATTAATGTATACGTTAAATTGTCAGTGACATGGATTATATACAGCATGTCTGAAAAATTCCGGAACTAAATAAAATAAAAATACATATTTAAAGATAAACGAATTTACTCACATCAGACCTCTACATAGAACCCTTCTCTATACACTCGTTGCGACGCCGGTAGAGTCCGTCAAACGTTCTGGAGAAATCACTTTGTGGGATAGCCTTAAACTGCTCGGTGCAAGCCCTTTGGATGGCCGGAATGTGGTCGAAAAAGCGGCCTTTCATCCTCAACTTCAGTTTCGGGAAGGAGAAAATAGTCGGTCTAGCAAAGTCGGGTGAATAGGACGGGTAGGATAAGACGGTGACTTGATTTGCGGCGTAATAACGTGTTGCCATGTGTGCTGAGGCATTGTCTTGCAAAAGAGACCAACTGCCCGGATACCGATACTCGGGCCGGATTCGACGAATGAGAAGCATCCATTACTTCCAAATAGAATTTGGAAGTAATGGATGCTAGTTCAGTTTCTAGAAACGGTTGGGAAAAAATCATGATGAATAGGGTCCTTTGAGTCGAAGAATGCAACCAAAATCGTTATCACTCTTGATTTTTGCCGCCAGACTTTCGTCTGTCTTTGTGCTCCAAGACTCAACAAAGCAGCGGATTGACGCTTCGTTTGCAGATCATACACGAAGCAGCAGCTTTCATTCCCAGCTACAACTGTTTGTGAAACATTCGGGTCGCTATCGACAGTTTCAACGAAGTCTTGAGCGCACGAAAGACGCACCTGGTTTTGTTCTTCGGTCAAGAAGTGTGCAATGAAACGAGAACATACCTTTCTACGGTTCATTTTTTCTGTTAGAATTGTACATACCGCGATTTTACCAATGTTTAGCTGTTCTGCTATGGTCCGATGAGTAAGATGAGGTTGTTCGAGCAGGATCGCGCACACTTTCGCAACATTTTCGTCGTGAACAACTGTTGACGGCCTCCCGTTTCGGTCGTCGTCATCTAACGACTCTCTACCGTCTTTAAACCGCTTCCACTACGTCTGTTGTAGTACGAGATGCGGCTTCATAACCGAATGCTTACCGTATCATAGAATAAGTTTCATAGAAAAATTTTTGAAATAGAACACAAAATTTTATCCCTCTTCTCTGTTACATGTCGCGAATTTGCACAGTCACATGATCAAAACGTACGCGGCCGAATATAGCTCGAGACTGGGGTGACGAAACGTGATGAATTTTTGTACACACACACACTCGTCAGACATCGTACTACATAGTTCCCTGGTTTTCCAAGAGATGGCGCTACTTGTATTGACTACAGAAATTTAGTTAGGGAACTTTTTAGGTCTACTACCGGCCAGTAGATACATTTTACCAACAGAATCACGAACAACACATTAGAAGAAATCCTAGATCTAAATGATTTTAGGTACAATTATTCGTACAGATCAGATCATTGATTTTGATCAATCTATATATTCACTTATAAATATACATAACAAAATATGCTTGGTAAATCAAGTTAAGGTGACCATGAGCTTTGGTATTGTTTATTATATAATTGGATGATTATTGTTGATACAATATGAAAAATAAATGTGAATACAGTTTCAAACTATTTATATAATACTTGTATAATTAGTATACTATTATTTATTTAAGCGATATGCACAACTGAACATTTGTTAAGGTACAACATTTTAGGCTATATTATTTGTATGATTCATTCATACATAATTATACTGTTTATTACATTAACATTTATATGACTTATTGTGATTACAAATTAACGACTATTAACACAGTGCAATTTTAATATTGTAAAGAAAAAAATCATTGATTTTTTTTGAGGGGCATTTGTGTTAAAATTCACTGTCTTTTTCTTCTAATTAATTTATAAATGCATAAACTGTCTCTTTCTTACTATTCTGTAAACGTAAATAAATTTGTTTATTCAGCTAGCCTATTTTATCAGCTGATATTTTACATTTGTAATTCATTATTATTAATGCACTGTTCAGTCTAAATTTAGAAAGAGATTAGATTCAAAATTTTTTAACGCTTCTTTTTCCTATGGTGTTTATCTTCGTTTAGGGATTTGATTGCCAGATACTCTCCTGATAACGATCTAATACAGGATCCCAGTATAGTGTAAAAAAATGGTAATTTTTCCAGTTATGTAACTTCGTTGTGCCATTAGTCCTACATTAGAAAATGGCTAAAGGGCTCAATAATGTAAATTAAAATACGCAATATAACATGAATTAAGTCATAAGAAGAAAATGTGTCCAGTACATATGTTGATGAGCTGCCAGAGAAATAAGAAGTAAACAAATTAAAATCTAACTGCATTTAACACGTATTATGCTAATACGGGACTAGATAAACAAATGTTAGCGGCTGAGATGTTTTAGCGAACATTTATTATCACTTAACTTAAACCGCTAATCCAATTTACTAAATTCACTATTACAATATTATCATACGACACTACTCGAAATAAGGTAATACATGAAATATACTTTGTAAAAGTAAACGTACTAAATACGTTAATTTGAGGAGCTTAGAATTACTTTACAAGGTTCAACGTAAATGTACTAATTATTATACGTCGCAGCCGCTTCATAAATAGTCAAATGAAATAATAAAACGAGTTCAAGCGAAATAAGAACTTAATACGTAATATGAAAACAAACGAAACAAATTAATAATTTGGGTTTCAACTGTTATTGTATTTCACCAAGTAATTTGTTATAAAAAAGGATTGTAAATAAAGATCATAATTAGTCAGTCAAGGCGACACATTCTCCCATTCTGCTCAGATATTAGATAGGAAATATCAAGATTCAAATAAAATAGATAAAATAACCTCCTCTGCTATCAAAATATTTGCAACAACCAAGTAGTTTAAAAGAAAAATAAATGCCATATTATATAAATAAATGAAAATAAAACGTATGTAAATAACTTCTTTAATTTTTTTCTTTCTTTTTTCTGGTTTTAGCTCGGGAGAAAAACGTACATATAACATAATAGAGTTTATTTTAGGTACTGAATATTTTCAACGTAATACTAAATACGGGAACTAACCTGGGTACCACGGCCTTGGTAAAATGTTCACGTTACTCGTCGATGGACAAGGTCATCTTTAACAAAGAATCTACTAAATCTATATAGTTAACCTCAAAAAATGGCCGTAGTTAAGCTGGACAACCGAATGGAAAATTTTATAACAAATTCCAAGAAGGAAACTGAAACAAGACCTCCCAAGAAACAGTTACCACAGTGTTTCTTATCCTATGGGAGGCGCTCCCCAAAATAGGGGCGCGAGCATATCGACAAAAAATATTAAAAACAAATATTAATTTATTGAAAGGAAAAAAAATACATTCTGAAATAATAAATAATAAAATACACGTTTACATTATGTAACACACTTAATAATCGTTACACGATGTATTGCTTAATAATTAACTTATCAATATCAAATTCAAAACAAGTTTAATAATTATTATTGAATCCCTTGGGCCTATCTTGCAGAGCAAAGTTTTTCGAAGTTATGGTTTAATATTAGAAATACACACTTTGAGTTCTTTTTCTATATTTTGCTGAGATCTACATTTTGTTTTCAAAGCAGCCACCGCAGAAAATCTGGTTTTGCAAAGGTAGGATGGATGTTGAAAACGATAATAGTATACGAAAAATGTTCTTGTTTTCAGTGCAGAAAACTCATAATCTACTGCTGCCCAAAATTCCAAGAATTACCTAAACTGTCTTTTGATTTCGCCGCTTGCGGTGACGTCTACAAATATTTATTCTTCAGCAGTTGAGAACCCTTCGGGAGTATTTTGAAATGAATCCTTAACCCACTCGTAACTTGCTACCGCGTTGTCGTCAGCAAGAAAATAATCTTTGCAATTCTTTGCCGGCATGGCTAAATGATTTTCAACGGTTACAAAAACAACTCTCACATGTTGTTCTTCAGACTTTAAATTTTTGCTCCGCAATTCCAATTTTCTAATTAACACTATCACTCGTATCCAAAATACGTTTATTTGCCTCTTGGAGTTTAAGATTTAAGGTATTTAATTTCTCGAATATGTCGACTGAGTAGCTCAATTCTATCACAAATAAATCATTTCGAAACTTCTGTCGGTTTTCCTCTTCTAGAAAATTGGCGATTTTATCTCTTCATCCATAAACACGTTGAAAAGATTTCCCACGTGATAACCATCCTACTTCGCAATAAAATAGTAACGTTGAATGAACTGCACCCATGTATTAACAAAGTGCAGAAAAGATTCTTGATTTTATGGGTCTCGTTTTTATCTAATTTACTACTGTTAAAAACGTCGTTTGCACAACATTCAGACCAGGACTCATTTCTTTGGAAGTCAGAGCTTCTCTGTGAATCAATAAATGTGTCCAGACACACTGTGGAAGTTTTTGTTTTATAAGTGCTTTTATATTTTGGAATCTTCCAGACAATAAAGGAGAACCATCGGTGCATATTCCGACGCAATTTTTCCAGTATGTGTTTCCCTCGTTTATAAAATCGTTTTTCAGCTGTTGCTCTGAGTTCTATTGATTTGGAGAAAAGTAATTCTTCTGACATACTGCTGACATACCATCACAAAATCCAACATCGGCAATGAAATGAGCTTCTTTATTGTTATTTGTATCTTTATTGACTCATCAAGCTGAATTGAAAACAATTTGTCACGCAACTTCCGAAAAGCTCATGCTGTATAACTTCAGCTGTACCATCATTTCGACGGGCAACAGTACCATTTGATAGAAGGATGGACTGAAATTGTTTGGCAAAATTATCTCCAAACATAGTTTCTACTATTTCAATTGCAGGTGACAAATTTAACTCTTCACCAACGGTATGAGGCTTTTTACATCTGACTAATTTATATGAAACTTTGTAAGAGGCAACTAAAATTTTCATTCATAAAGTTTTTTTTTAAATATTTGCCTTTCATATGATTTCAATTCTAATTCGAAGAATTCTCGGGATTTGTGAACGTACTCACTATGAAGCGTTTCTAAGTTTAAGTTTATCGAGTTTCATGCTGTCTGATGTCAAAGGTTTTGAGCAAATGACAAGCACGGGCCGTTCTTCTTTAATTACTTCAGCAGTGGTAAATTCAAAACTACTTCAGTTACCCAAAATTTAAGTATTCTTGAGAATATTTTCTTGATTTTATCTTTGGAACCACGCTCGTTTGGGCACTTGTTGATTCTTCACTATCCACTAATGCTCGCTTTCGTCCGCTTAAAAATTTATCCATGATTCTGTATAAATCTACTGCCGTCAATAATTAATACCGTGAATTGCAATTAACACGCAAATTACAACATACACATTAACGATATATTCGATGACGATAGAAGAATAGACTCGACCGAGACTGGTTGGAATCGAACGAAATGCAGTATTTATACGGGTTTGCGCAGACGTTCAAGAATGTTCGAGACAAACTGGAACGGCTCGCGAAGCCGCGAGAATACCCGATATGATGGACGTAAAACAGAAAGCAATAGAAAGGCATCGATTTTGGTTTTGTCATTGCAGTGGGTGCGCCAAATATCAATAAATTTACTTATCTTGGTAATTTGTAAGGTATGTAATTCAGGACGTAGTGTAGCTTTAGCGTCAAAATACTAAAATAGCTTATTATTATATGAGAGGTTGGCGCGATGAAAATTATGATTGAAAATCGGGTCGCAAATAATGAAACGTTGAGTAACACTGAGTTACCATTAAGATACGTATTACTACAAACACCTGAAATAATCTTAGCTCAAAATATCTCGCCTAACCAGTCGGATGAAAAAGCGTTGGAAGAGGTTCTTTTATTAATCCGCCGCATAAGCTAGATGCTTTTACATAAGAAAAAAGAATGTACATTTTGTAAAGTATGAAAAACGGTACGACAGACCGGGATTCGGCATACTGGATGAAAGATTTAGATGCTACAACTACAACACGAGATGGTAGCTCTAGTATTTACTACCATAATGTTAATAATTCACCTAACGAAACTGAAATTTCCTTACATTACAGACTTTGCTTTAAAAAATTTTAAATCAAAAGATTGTCGTTGTCATTTGCCAACGACATTGTTTTCCAGTGCGCTATAAAGAATAGACTGAGGAAACAAGGAACCCTATCGACAAAACGTTCGCACAGACTCAAAAAACGTTGCTATGAAGAAATGTGTTTTCTTGTTGCTTTATTTCGTTTGATCTCACTCTTCCTTTAAAAAAAAGCGACTTCGATAAACATTTGCTTCTGCTGCGGAAAACAATTAGGAACATCCAGAAACAACATAAGTTTTCTTTGGTGTATGTACTTCGGTTAAAAAAAATAAAGCTGACAACACAGTTGTAGGACTTTCCTGTCACGCGACTTTTTTCTGATGCCCGGCTTACACACACAATTTTAAATATTTATCATATACAATATTTTTTGTACAGCTGTACGTCAACTCTACACTAGTGCTTCTTGGTGAGAGGGGGTATTATTGACGAAGTATACCAATTTAGCCACTAATTTGGAGCATTTTTGGGGGTAGGGGTGCGATTTAAACATTTTTTTTTTGCAAATAATTTTTAATTGTCAACAAATGTACGTAAAAGAATAAAACCTTATTAGGCGAAATCTCAATACTGACCTTGCTCGACATTCTCACCCCCTTGATCTTGTAAGTTGAAAATTTAATCGCATCAATGCCCTGTGTACAGAAGTAATCTAACAAAGTTTCGTCAAAATCGGTCCAGTAGTGCTGGAGGTATAAGGTGTGAGATACCGAACACACACCCATCCATATGAATATCCGGAAGGTTTCCATCCGGTTTTTGGGGTCAAAACGTCAAGATCAGGTGGAAACCGCATATGGTCAAATTGGACAGATTACAACACTTCTCTTCTACAGCTATAGCGCCAACAGGAAACTAAACTTGTGAGGATAGACATTATAATAATCGACTACTGGCGTAGGCCTATAATTCTTGGTCAACTTTTTCCCTTCGGCCAGAATCCTAGATCAAGCGAAGAATCAAACCGCAATCTCAATGTACCTCCAAAACATCTAAACATATTAGTATCGCCCTTCCTATTTCTAGATTTTTGTTACTTGTAGTACAAGTAATATCAGTCACACACACACCCACACACACACACACACACATTCCTCTATTTGTGCTATATATTAAATACTTTTCCTGTATTTGTGATACAAATATCAACCTAAAAAATTAGAACATTTAATTGTATTCATTAGATCTGTATTTTTATAGTGAAAGAACACTTGATGGAAACAATAATTGACGATCTACAACAATATATATGTATATGTATATGGTTGCAGTTATGAAAATGTTAATGTTTAAACATACGTAAAAAGAACGCACATCAATATACGTAAAGTACGAAGCTATTCTACTATAACAGAAAAATACTATTACTTGACGGTAATTTCTTACCGCTGATCGATACATGCAGGTTAAGCATAAATACCGCGAAATACTGAAATTAAAAGAAATTTCTTTCCAAAAATTATGAAATACAACCCGTAGAAACGTTTAATTGTTATTATTATTGATACTTTTTTGTATTTTTAAGAAAAATGATAATTATTAGTTCATAATTACATGATAGGTCTGTAAGGGTGTTTTTCCTATTAAAATAAATGGAATTGTAAAAGAAAACGAAAATTAAAAAGGTATCGTAACTGTATATGTGCTTAAGAATTTTTAAACAAGTCGACCGATTAAAATAAAATCTTTAATACGGAACTAAGCAGCCTACATTTCTTACAAATAGAGAGAGAGCTAGAACAAGTCTGAATACACATTCGTTAAAAATGTTAAATGTTAAATTTACGCTAATTTCTAAGACGATGGAATTTGTCGATTTCTTAGAAATATTAATATTTTACACAAGAAGAACAGATGCAAGGTGTGAACAAAGAAATTTATTAAATAGCATATTACAAAAAAAGTAAGTTATTTTTATAATACCTGTAACGGGTGCCTCAATATCGATCATCGTCTTTTCGGATCTAAGAAGCTGAGCACCATCGTTAACGATCCGTAGAGCGGCCGCTTCGTCTATTCGACCCTCTAAGATAAAATGTTGCTTTAATACGTCGGGTCGTGGCCGCCCCGTCCTACTGTCGAACACTTCCGCTGTCGTCAGTTTATGACTGGGCGGGAACGGCACACCTACAACAAATGAAAAACAAATATTAAAAACCATGCAAGCGATCCTTAATTTTATTAATCGGTGAACGATCATCAAATAATAAAACAACGCTCACTCGCTCGGCTGAATGCAGCATAATACGTCGACAAAAATGACACCGCGACGATATTTGGAATAACCGATAGTTACATTACTTCGGTAATTACAAATGCAATTTTTTTTGCATTTTGCGCTAATAATTATATAGTAGAAAAACATAATTTTGTATAAAATTAAAAGAGAATCTCATTTACAATTTCTTTATAAATTATTGTACAACGTATCGTGAGTTCTTTTTTGTTGGAAAATCCTTTCCGATATGATTGAAGGTTCTCAATCGGATCCTTTCGGTGATGAATGCGATTCTCGATGTGATACCCTCTCAGGGATAACTGTCTCGATCGAGTTGAAGATTGTAGAATGACAAATATAGTACCTTTGCCGGGCTGATGTGGGATAAAAAAAAAATCAATACGTAACTGGGACTATATGTGAGGCTGCTTGCAACGGTTTATTGTAGTCGCAAGTAAACGACGATAAAAGCGATCTGCCTACTTACTGTGTATATTCATATTCACACTGCAATAAATCTTTGTATATAAATACATACATACATAAAAACATAAAACTGTGTCGCTTAAGATATATAACTTCTTTCTCGCGTATTTACCCTATCTTTAAAATAAAAACAGAATTAACTTTAAAATCCAATAATCAAATCACTGTATTTCTATTTGTTATCCGTAACCGATAAATTTTTACTTAACTTCGCCCTCGTCTGGGTTTAGCGGTATAGTTGTTAAAATTATTTTACGATTACAACTCTAACGGTACACGTCTGAAATCATTTATTTTTATACACATTAATTTATCGCCATTATGCAACGAACTTATGTATTCTTTTTCCAGATAAATGCATTTAACAACCCTCGAGCAAGCCTTACTTTTATTTTAGCAATAGCAGGCGCACGAGATATTGTGTTTCCAATATATATACGTCCGGTTTTTCATGTATATTTTTAACCGTATTTTAATTTTCATTATTATTGTTAGAATATTGGTTATCTTTTAATTAAAAATAGGACATTCAAGATAATTTTTCAAGCAACGCAACAACATTTGATATCTAACCGGATTAATAAAGAAATAAATATATATACACTAAGTGAGCTGAAGATTTTGTCCCTGCGGGTATTGGTGTACAATTTAACCAAACATCATTCCATTTCAAACAAGACACATTTGTATACAAAATGCAAACACAATAGACTAGTACGATATAATGACTAGTGCACAAATCACAACGGTTGGCGAGGGTGTACAATTCTATCTGTGTACAAAAAAGAATAAAACGGCGTTGTAATTTGTTACATCTCTTAGATGAGGTGCACAGAGTCGCCGATTAAGGCAAGAATAAAGCAAAGGAGAATTTAGTTTTAGTAGCGCGCACGGCCGTACATTGATTTCCTAAATAGGCTCGGCTGATAAATTTTCCACATATAAGCGCAGCATGGGAATGAAGAGATACTGGAACGAAATAAAAAATGAATGAAAGAACAATTACAACCTTAGCTACAAAACACAGTATTTATTTTTCAATATGATCCCCGTTTACACCTATATACTTTACCAAACGTGTGAAAAGTTTTTGCATTCCGCCACAGAAAAATTCTGGCCGTCTTTCTCGGATCCAGGTGGTCACAGCTTCCTTCACCTCATCGTCGGTGGTGTAATGATTACCTTTGAGATCCCTCTTGAGAAGAGAAAAGAAGTGGAAGTCGAAAGGAGCCAAATCCGGTGAGTACGGCGGAGACGGGACAGGCTCAAACTTCAGATTGCGGAAAGCCTATGTAGTAGCGTGCAATCTGTGAGGCCGCGCACTGTCATGTTGCAAGATTATGTGCGTGGTGGTCTTTCGGATGTGACATACTCGTCGTCTCAGTGTACCGATCGGAGTTCACAGTCGTCCCATGTCCCAGATACTTAGTCACATAAACGTGTCTGCCGTCCCAAAATACTGTCAGAAGGAGTTTCTTCGCCGAGGCTTGAGTTTTGAATTTTTGGGGTTTTTGCGATTCGTAATGTCTGTATCGCACGCTTTGTCTTTTTTCTTCCGGGTCATAATGATGTAGCCGACTCTCATCCTTGGTCACAATATTGAAAAGAAAATCGTTTCCTTCGGCACGATAGCGCTGTAAAAGTTCTTCTCAACATTTGACACGACGCTGCTTATGTTCGTCCGTCAGTTTGCGCGGTATCCATCGTGCACAGATTTTACGGTAACCCAATCGCTCGATAATATGGCCTACTCGTTCTTTAAATATGCCTAATTGAATAGCGATGCGTTGCTGCGTGATTTTCCGATCAATTTGAAGCAAATCGTCCACTTCTTTTTGATGTTTCTCGTCAGTCACAGAAACCGGTCGTCCTCTGCTAGGTGCGTCCTCAATTATCGCTTTACCAGCTTCACATTCGTAAATTTTAACGTACTCACAGTACCCCTGCCAATAGCACTACCGTAAGCTTCTTGTAAACGTTGAAACATATTCGTATGATTCACACTTTTCTGCTGTTAAAAATTAAATCACTGCGTGATGTTTTAATCGTGTTGACATATTGACCGGTATTCGACTCTATTTTAACTGCTACTAAAAACAAACCTGTAAACGAATTTCAACGCATTATCGAAGTTTGTAGGGAGGGATTTTAGCTATCATGTGCTGCCACGCCCAACTCGATAGTACATTTTGTCTCCGTGTAGCACGCTAGTGTGCAAAATTTATCAGCCGAGCCTCGTATATTTCCGCTTAAGAAGCTACTCACAAACACGGTGATTCCTGAACAAAACGTCCTCTGCGTTTTACAGTTTTCTAAATATGAATCTGTAATTAAATAGTCCAACGTGTATTCCGTAAAAAGTCTAATTGTAATCCTCCGAGTAACAATAACATTCGTATACTCGATAATCGGTTTGAAACCATCAAACGTCTGTGTATGGAACGACAGAGGGTGTCTGAAGAAATTTTTAACGTGTCAGGAAGTCTTTCCTCCATAGTCCTAAAAATCTATTAGGAAGGCCATTCGTGAACTAAAAATGCCAGAGTAAATGTTTTAATAAAAACATATGCGTCCGTACCGATTACAGCTGTTACAGGTTTTGCAGCATACCGACTACGCTGTGCATATGTTCTGGATAAAAAAAATACAATTTTCTGTATTACATTTCTTGAAAGTTATTCATAAAACAATAGTTTTAAAAATGATTTTTCTTGTAGCCTTTTTACTTTCTATAGCTAATTCAAATCCTATTTATATAATATAAAGAGTCACAGCTATCGGTTATTAGCCAACTCATATATACTACTATAATGTGATTTTTATTTATCGCAACAAATAGAGTATTGTATCGCAGCAGAAACCTCTTTACTCTGCTGCATTTCTAATAACTTATACCTTTCTCTGTATTTATCTTTTAACTCTTTTCAATTATTTAATTATTAAACTATCTCATACCTTTTCATTTCGGTAATTAAATTCGGTTGACGGGTAAGGTCCTTGGTTATACCTTTTGTAATTCCTTTCATCCTGGAAATTTTCAAAGGATATTAGGGCTAAATATCTCGTGCTGCAATCATACACTATTTATCTTAATTTCAAGAACAGTATTCCTGTCTTTCTTGAAATCCCCAGACGGCTATCAAAATTTTGAGGGACTAAAAATTTCACTAAAAAAATTTACTACTACTGGTAGATTACATATTTAAACTGTTTTGGAAATTAAGGGTACTTTTACGTGACCGATTAATTTCTACATTCTTGTACATCTTAATGCCTAAACTATTAAATTTAAATACAAGTTATTCTACTACTCAGAGTCTTAACACCGGCGCGTTACAGTTTTGTAATTAGGAGTACACTTTGCTCTCCGTTGAGGAGTGTATACGATTTTTGACCTGAAATCAATCTGCAGAGATACAACTCCCCTTAAAACTAATTCCTAGATTGGTATAATTGCTACCACCGTCAGAGATCAGAAACTATTTTTCAGCTGAAAAGTTGCTCTATACTTATCTTCTCGTGTGAAGAGATAACCGATGCCGCTGTATAGTGTTTTACTCTACATTAACAGCAAATAAAAATTAATGTTTCTAGACGGGACACTATTACACTCCATTCTTACCTGTAGAAGGAACAATTTACCACTTTTAACAGTTAGTATCCATAATGGTAAGTTTCAAATGGATCTTACCGTTTAAAAATTAATGTAATCATATTAATATAATTTACTACCTTAAGCACGTTTTAGAGTTGTTTCAGCCCATGTTTCCTACCCGACTAAACGGCATTTTTACATGTCATCTCTGTGTGCGTCCCCCTCAGATTAGACTAGAATGTATAGATTCTTTACTACGTGTCTATGTTTCATGGTGGTCAGATAGACACTTGTTATATTATTATATTTCGTATATATATATATATATATATCGAACGTTTGGGAAATTTAATACTTTTTAACCGGATCCGAATTTTCGGACGAAAATCGTAAATATCTCGAAAACGGTCAGTCCTAGCGCTCTGAAAACCCCCATTCACTTTTGGCAGCCCATTCACTCCCAGTGGTACCCGATGAATGATTATATTTTTAAGTGATTTCGTAGGGGGGGGGGGGGGCATTGTGAAATTGGTGAGGAGGTGCGATGGGGTGCCACCGTAATATCTGCAATCGCTCGTCCAATTTTTACGATTCAAACGGCGTATATATCAGCAGGCCGAGCGCTAACTGTTTAACGCATCGGGAATACTCTTGATCGACCGGATCTTGGTTATTCGGAAATTAAATCGTTTAGCCCTATGTTTTGATTGCACTCACCCACCGTAAAACGTACTGATCCGACCTTTCGCTATCTACAATCAAACCTGTGCGCTAGCGCAGCTGAAAAGTATAAACTTATGAAGATTAAAAAGTAGAAAATAAAAAATATATAAAAAATCTTTTTAAAAACGACTCTTATATTAAATGCACTAAAAAGTAGAAAATATTTAAAAACAAATTTTAAAACACCACTCTTAGATTAAACGCACTAAAATGTGAAAAATAATTTTAGGACGGTATCTCAGAATGGATCTGGCAACCAGCTTTGATGGTGATATGTAAAATTATGTGAAAGTTAAAGTTTCAAATTAGAAATTTGATGTTTTTACCAATTTTTTCTTATGCGTAATGAATGGCCTAAAGAGTGGAGTGCAACCACGCGTAAGAAAAAATTGCAAAAACATCAAATTTTTAATTTGAAGCTTTGACTTTCACATAATCTTACATACCACCATCAAATCTTGTTGTCAAATCCATTCTGAGATACAGTCCTAAAATTATTTATTACCTTTAGTGCGTTTAATTTAAGAATGGTGTTTTAAAAAAAATTACATATTTATTTATTTACATGATTGTTTTTATTCATAAAATATTAAACTATAACCAAAAATTAGGCACCTGAATGTACCGATCACTAGGGGAAAGTCCCGATTCGTTTTATAATTTTCTAATTTTACTTTCGTTATATCAATTTTCATCATTCAAAAAAAAAAATATTTTTTCACAAGAGGTAATCAATTTTGGACAACTAATAATCCCATTCCGACACGCCGCCCGCCATGGCAACCCGCCCGGAGGGCCTCGCTGCGAAGGCGTGCATACGGCACGCCCTCCAGTTGTTCAATAAAACTACATCAATCGTAGTAACATATTAAAAGTTCCTACTAGAAACTATAAGCAACTAAGCATCAAAAATTATGTAATAAATAAATTTTAGCGGGGGCAATACGACAGAACTAAGGTACATTAACTATGTTCGAGGAACACGATAATACAAACTAGTAATACTAGCGGAACCATTTTACAAGAAAGACGTAACAGATAAATGGTATTCCTTTTATTATACATGTATAATAATTCAAAAGGAGAAGCGAACAAGAAAATTTAACAATTGTCCGGCCAGAACAATTATGTCTGCCAGTTACAAAATAGGATATTACATGGAGGAGGTTGCGGTTTTAGCTGGCATTATTCCAGATGCAGACAGCCTACCTATCACTTTTACGAGTATAGTATGCCTACAGGTGAAAGAGAAGGTGGACCTGATGGCTCATACAGCCGGTCGAGGTTCTTGATAACCGACTTTTGAATACATATATCATCATATAAAACCCAGCGTCGCTAAGCAACATTAATCTTACATACTTCATTGCACCACAAAACACACACACCCTTTACCGGTTTAATTTAAAATCGACTGAATTAATAAATTTTCAAAGAAAAAATGTATTATATCGCACTATCGTAAATCATGCAACATAGATTTCCATCCGAAATCGGATAGAAATCTTATTCGAACCGCAATCTGGATTGCATTTCTAGATAATATCCAATTTTAATAAAACTTTTTATTTCATATAAATAACAGAATAGTTTATTTTATTTTAAAATCGCCGATTAATTCACATCGAACAAAATTTTATGAAACGATTAGAATTAAAATGACAAAACCCATGACGGTCTATTACAAACATTTTTATTCTTAAACAAATAATTACGTTTAATGTAATAGGAAGATTAATAGGCTAGAATAACAAAAAAGATATCCAGATAAAAGTTCATAACAGGTAAATTGGAAAAATGGTAAAAAAAATTTATCTACAATAAACGATACATAAAAACTAATTAAACCATTTTTATAACTGATAAGTATTCTTCAATTCAACAGTCATAAATATATGAAACCGTTATGCTACTGAATATCAGCGTCATCCGGATTCATAATTCCTTATTCAAATCTCTAATAACTAGACAAATAATAAGTATTTATGATTATGTATACTAGCAACTACCAAAATAAACCATATTGTACTTAGGAAGAAGATCTTGTCTAGCTCACGAGTAAAAAACATTGCGGGTGACAGATCCCAAACATCTAAATTACGGCCTCCATCAGAACAAGGATATTCAAATGAAATTACAAAAAATAAATATCCGTCTACATTTAATTGCCGACTGAAGAAGATAAGGACCGATTAAAACAGCGGTAAAAGGATAAATACTAAAAAGTGCAAAGAAAAAAAACAAAAAAAAATTATAGTTGTAAAAAAGGGGTAGGAGCTATTATGAAATCAATGATCAGCAAGAATAGAAGATAATGAAGAAGGACGATGCAAGAAGGGACCTGTCTCAAGGGAGATGTGACGTGACGACATATGATGACATTTAATTACATCGACCGTGGGTCTGCATCATCGTGCTCGTCAAAATTAATTAAAAACGAATTATTCTACTCGAGTTGACAATATTAATAGAGATGCACTATATATTGATCTAGTTGTGAAGATGTCAGATGATATAGTCGACTTCGTTTGCATGCATAACTTCCGATGAAAACTATGGAATTTAACGAATATCTTGTTACTCCTTGAGACTTGAAACTGATAGATCAAAGTGGTACAGAAATATTGTCAATAAGTTCGGTTTTATACTTTAAACCGTATTTTAACCCTTTTCCTGATTTCAGATTTTTAATAATACTTCACAATCGTTTAATAGAAATGATAATATGTAAACAATAAAAAAATATCTGACCCAAAAAATTACCGGAACCGGTGAACATGAATTTTTAGAAGTAATAATGACCAGAAAAAATTAAATCGTAACAAAATCCTTATATTAATTTCTCCATGGATAATGTCATTAAATATATGTTATTAATGCCGATTCCAATTAAATTTAAAATAAGCGCAAGCAATATTACACGAGGTTTTTTAGGGAAGTATACGTTAATTAAAATATTGTTGAATTTATTAATCCGAATGTATGTGTGACAACGAAAATACAATTTTAATCAATTTTTTAGCTTTTCCCTTTTAGTATCCTTACAAAGCAACACAGTAAGGACAGTGAATTTAAAATTATTGTAGAGTTTATACAAATTCTAAAATACTTCGAGAAAGAGAGAGACGCGCACTAGCACACAGTTCCAAGTAACTAAATTAAAATTGGGTGGGTAAAATACGTAATAGAACACAGAGTAGTACGGTACGACACTTAATTTTCGGAAATGTACGGGGTAACAGACACGGGAGGAAAGACTACAGAATATGTTTTAAGAGGAAATAAGCTAACATCCGTTGTGAGTAGTCGAGTACGACAAACTCCTCATACTACCGTAACTCATAAATTTTTCCCAAATGAAGTAAATAAATTTTATTTTATAACTTTTATTTCATGTAAAATACGAGCACTAAATTAAAAATAAGTTTTATGCTTTATTCTAAAAATACAGATTAATTTTCTCGATTAAAAAACCACCTTCAAAAATAATTATTAAAAAAAGTTAACAGTTTTTTGATCGAAGTTTAATCAATAACGCCCTGGGTTTAAATCATACAAAAATCAACTAAATATTAGTAATACGTAAATATATATATAAAATGTATTTATTAATATTATCCTTCCGGCTATAATCCCAACCGACTGTTAATTGATAAATAAGGAAGTTATATTAATTCATCATAACACGTTTCGATAATATCTAACGAATACCTTCATATTATAAATATCACAAGAGTTAAAAAAGCTGATTCCAACATACATAACTTTTGATAGTTTCCGGCTCGGTCTTGCCCGTTATATATCTTTTTCTAAAAATAACTTGTTTTTCCAGTTGTTTTGCGCAATTCAGGTTCAATTTATTTATCAATCGCAATGAATCGAAATACATGTTAAGATCGGAGTGTAATTTTACCACGGTAAGCGTTAAACGAACGACAAACAATAATACAATGTGTGATTTAACAGTTGAAAAAGTAATGCTCTGAAACAGACTCAAAATGTCGATACTGAAGATGACCTACATAGATTTAAGCCTCCGTTTACTGCTAGTTGAATACAGAACTACTGTTTTAGAACTACTTCAGATCGCTGCAATCTCGTTTCACGGCTTCTCCTTTTCTATCCTAGCACTTAGTCGGAACAAACCTTTCCTTCTAAAATCAAACTCTATCGTCAAAATTCAAACGTCATAAAATAAAAATGTATATATTAACTTATAAAAGTAACAGCCTTAAAATGCAAATAAACCTCATTAAAAAAATATAAGAAATTAATTTTTTTTAATAAAGTTTTTTAAAACGAAAAAAAAGCCATTGTCAAAAGTAAAAGGCATTAAGAAAAACAAAGAAAGTTGCACGAATAACAGGAAATAGAAATAATAATAAAAACTACTCAACAAGTCTAGGAAACAACAAACACGCAACATAATAAAAAAGAGACACTTTTGCAAAGAAACTGTTCTCTATTTTCATTTAGTTCATTCAAACAATTTTCTACGAAAGGAAATGTACAACAGTAAATCATTAAATGTGCAATCGAATACAAAAGAAAAATTTTAAACCGAAGACCACGTTCCTTAACCGAACACTTGCGTGATCGTTCATTTCGATAAGTAAAACGCCAGCAATTTTATTCTCTGTAAGTAATTTACTGTTTTTTTGTAATTATTTATAAATAACAGTTACATCGACCAAAACAAAAAACCGATAAATAAACTGTGTATGAAAATGAAAGGAAACAATATCATATTCAGATAGTAGAGCTGTCGAGTACTAAAACTACAAATTTAATCGTAGCAAAAGGTTCAGCGATGTGAAAGCGAAATTTAATGAAAATTAAATACTAATCGTTGGGATGAAATGGAATATCGATTAATAATTAATGACCTACCCGCTATTTGAAAAAAAAGAGAATTTATAAATTACTGTCGTTCTTTATATTATTACTATGTACTCCTAATAAAATTTCTTAATGAATTATGAACCTAAAACATATTCATAAACACGGGAAATGGGGAGATTCAATCGACGTAAAGAAATGACAGAACTTAAAAGAGAACTGGATTTGGAGGAATATGTACATAGATAAAACAATCTACTTTTTTTACTTGGGAAAATAAATTATTAAGTAATTTAATTTATAATTTTTTGAAACAATAATCCAACGTTAAAACGATTTTGCTTGTTTTAGTAATTAAACGAACTTCGGGCGACAAAAACACGCTAAGCCTTTTTGGCAATCGAAACCAGAATTTTCAATATCATTTATACATTTTATTTGCGAACAAAATAAAACTAAACACAGATAAAGAAGTAATCACAAATACGTGTTATGTATTAATATAGAATCAGAACTTTTATTTAACAAAAGAAATGCAGAATATAAAATAAAATATTCATATTGAATGAAATTCTGATCAGAAATGGCTTTAAGCATCGTCAAAACTTCATTTATATAAATCCAAAACGTTCAAGTTTTCTACGCATAATTATCAAACAACAATTTTCAATATCGTGATGGAAACAAAAATATCTTTAGGGAAACAAAATGACAATTTTAAAAAAGAATACAGTATATATAAAACATTTACGCAATCTTTACACCATTAATCAGTAATGAAATCCTTTATCAATGTACATTCGAAAAAGCAAGAATGTTTTACGTGTAAAACAAAACACTAATTAGTCCTTGAGAGTCGTTAAAGATTTATTTATACAACTGACTATATTTTTAATAAGATAACTCGCAAGCAAACTGTAGAGATTAATTATATGTTATCATATGTTACCACTGAAATGAAGAATTTTGTTGCGGGGGAAAACAATATTCATTATATTTTTAAACTGTGACATAAACAAGCGCCAAATCAAAAACCTTTAACTACAACAACATTTCTTCTGGAATAGAATCGATCAGGTTTGACATTTTTCAAACCCCAAAAAAATGTAGTACTGTAATTGGGCGTACACATACAATTACCAAGGTAAAAATCATTAAATAAACCTATGACCCATTAATTAAAAATTATTTAATCGATATCAAAAAAAAAAAAATTTAAAGAATTCAATAATAAAATATATTTTTAGTGAGTTTTCTTCAAACAGATTTTATTTTACGTAGTTTTTAGTATCATTTATATTTAAAACATGAGAAACTTTAAAAAAAATTCGATGTCTGCCTGAAAATGAACATTTTGAAAGAAATGAAGAAGGGGAAAACCAGTGTTTTGATTAAAAAAAAAATAATAAGAAAACAATAGACAGAAATCTTGATAACTTTCAGCGTAAGCTAAGGTTATATGGATTTTATACTAAGTGTGAGGATATGAATTTTTAATATTTTGAAAAATAATTTCTGAAAAGTTATTGAGAAAATTAAAAAAAAACGACTTCAGGCTATTAATTATTACGCGTAACAATCTAATAAGTAATGATGAAAAATTTGATTTCAATAGAAATCAAATAAAAAGTATAAAATAATAATTTTATTTTGTAATTGCTTAATTTAAAATAAATTCTTTATTTCAACAATTAAAATTTACATAATAAATCAGAGCGACGCGTTGACAAATACTCAAAACATGTGAAGGATTCCAGAGCAAAGGCGACAAGAAAATGCAAAATGAATAAGTACGGGATCAAAAGAAAAGAGATCAAAAGTGACACTAATATCGTGGTCCTACAGAGGCCGGTATCGGTTTAAAAAAAAACTGGAAGGCTAATTTTAAGATTCTGTAAGACTTAATTTTTATTCAAATTTATTTATATTTCTACACAAAACGTTAGGAAATTGGAAAAAGCAAACACATCATTAATGCTTCGTGAGCCACGAATAAATCTAAATAAGGAAATCGTTAAAACATGTGTAACGTAATTGCGATTTTCTTTACTCGGAATAAAAAATGGTACGCCATGAAACCACAGAAATTTAATAGATTAATAGGGCTGCCTTCGAATCTAATGGCGTAACAAAATACCTAAATTTTTTCTTCGAATCGAGTTTATGCCGGATTGCAGCAGGAGAGATTTATACATGGTGATCTATTTCATCTCCATAAAACCATACAACCTATATGACAAAACAATAAAAAATATAATCTTAAATTTACTCTTGAAAAAAAAAATGTTTAATAATGCTAAAAGTTTTTTAGATTTATTTTTTATTGATATAACTTATTTCATAAACCCTTAAAAAAAGTACTATCTTTCTTCAAGAGCAAGAATAAAACAAAACATTCATATTAAATTTATTCGAAAAATTAACATCATGATTTTCTTTATTTTATTGGTTTAAAAGTTTTTTAAACTTTTTATGGGATTTTTCTTCTTTTTTTTTAATTCATTCTAACATAATTTAACTCAATAACCTAGAAAATAAGTTAAACTTAAGTGACTTCTGTTAGAATTTAGAGTTATGGCGAGAAGCTATAATAATAATAATAATTTTTATGTGATTAATATGAGAAAACATAAAAAAAAAATAAGTAGTTTATTACCATCGTTTTATTTATCACAATGCGGTAGGTGTATTATATTTAGGTTTAATAACTGGTTTCATAAGAATAAAAATTCCAGAGCGGTTTAATTTTATTTTATTACTGAAATTTCTTTTCACAAAAGTCTGCAGAATAAATGGCCTTTATGTTAACGCGCACTAGACTTAACACGTACGTATCAAGCGTGTAAAAATGGCACTAAAAGTATTACATATTAACTGACATTTTCTTACAGTTCGTTCACTCGGGATTTGGGGGGTTTTGGAACAATAGTGTTCCGTGTAATGACAATTTTCCAAGTGACCGACCACTATTTCACTCTGGAATTGGTTATTACTAAAAATTAAATAAGTGAGAAATACGTTTTCATAATGGAAACAAAAAGATCAATGTAATTTAAAATAAGGCATTAGAGAAAAGAAAAGAAAATGTTTTTAACCACTATATTAACATCTATAAGTATCCACTCAAATCGACAAAATAGTTAACTCTTATTACAACAATGGTTCTCAGGGTAGACAAAATATATATCTGTAGAGTTAAATTGATAACTTGCATTTATTATTCCGGTTAAAAATAGCGTTACCAATCACAAGGTTACCTATCGACCGGTAAAACATTTATTTATCGATTTTAGTAACCGTTAGGAGTTTTCCCTACTGTTACTCGAATTTTAGGTTACAATTACAATACCGAGTTCGGTTTTCGTACAACTATATACTTAATTACATTATTCCGTTGGAAAAGATAATAAATAAAATAAATTTAATCGGTGAAGTATTTAATTCTCGATCGAGTTTTCCTTTAGTATTACGTGCAAGGCAAAAGATATTGTCGTAACTCGCGCAATTTAATAACATTTATCAAACAAACTTTCAGACGACTGAAGCAAGCCTAATGTATTTTATTATGCCTACGACTACGAGCAAAATAAATTTTTTCGTCAAATCTTATTAAACACACCGATCATACCGGTAAGAATCGGTAAAGCTCAGCTCAATATTAACAGGATAATAATAAATACTGTACGGTCACGAAGAGCGTTTAACTGTTAATATAATTCATTACAACAGCGGATATCGGCAGTCAAATATTATGAAGTTAAAATCACAAATAAAGTAAGCTACTTTTATATTGATTTGTATACTATATAATGGATAACGGTGTACTTTTGTGGCAGGGATTCAATTAACCACACTCATTTCAGGAATGGCGGCCTGAGTCTGTACAAGACTATACCTCATTTCTACGTCACACTTACGAACTTCGACTCATCGGGCTACGGATTTGCTTATTGTTCACAAGTTGAACAGATTTTACGTCGTGGGAATACAAAATATATCGTAAAAAACGAACGGATAAATAATTAAAACCGCAGAACATATACAAAATATATCAAAACCTGTATGATCTCAAAATACAGTTTTCATAAAAAAAGTAAAGAAAAGAAGACGACGTTATTAATAACAGTATAGAGGAGATCTTCCTTACCGATATTAATAACAGAAAAGCCATATAGATCGGTTTTAAATTGCGTCACACAATTCTCTTTTATTCTGCTTATTTTTCACTTCTCATAAAGAACCTTATAAAACGTTCAATAAGTCACACATACGGGTGCGCACTCACACAAACCCTATATTAAACCCGACTACCATTTACCCGTTTCAAAAATCAATGGCCACGAAATATATATATATGAAGAATCTTTCCATTTTCTAAGCTCATCCATTTTTTCGGAAGAAGTCACGTATCAGAGAATTAGAAAAAATAATATTTTACCTTTCAAAATACCTACAGTTTAAAAACATGAGTTGAACATCAGTTTCCAATGTTTTAGATCGACCATTATACACTTTAGAAAAGTTTTTTATTTTATAAGTAACAAAATAAAACCTGCATTAAAATCTTAATTTACAAATAAAAAGTACTTAACATTATTTTTTAAATACTGTTTATAAATATTATATATATTTTTACTTTTAATTCTTAAAATAATGAAAATTCTTCTTTATATTTACTTCGTTTATTAAAACATGATGACAGAAATATTCACACGATCAGAATTTTAATTGGTACACGATTAAAAAATTTAAAAATACCGGATTAAAAAAATATTTCATCCCTGGAAACTAATTTTTAAAGTTCTTAATAGAATATTCTAATATTTTTTTTTTTTACGTTTCCGAATATTTTAATACTTTTCCAGTATGTTAATTTAAACATATTTTAAAAGTTAAAAAACGGGAAAGCGTGTTACATTATCTGTATTGAAACAACCTTTAGTAAACTGATCGATCTGAAAGGATTTTATATCACTTTTCCAGCTTCCATAAGATTATTAGCACACGTTTTTCTAATTTCACTAGTTTCATACATTTCTCTATCCATTTCTCTTTCGTGCTAATTTTTTATCTTGAACATATTTACTACAGCCGATATCTTAAGTTATTTGTTTTATAGTATTATTATATAACTTTGTGTTCATACATCTGCATACGTAGTTCTATCAACAAACAGATGTTTTAATTTTAATTTGTTTTTGATTTTATCTACTGCGTTTCCTTAAAAATACCGCCGCAATTTTTTTTCCGTTCCTATTCGTCTTAAAACATTTTCATTTCAATTCATATCAACCGTTCTAATTCAATATCTTAAAACGCATTTCAGAAGCGTCTATTCTTTTCCTTTCTGTTTTTCCTATCGTCCATGTATTATTACGACAAAGCGCCACACTCCACAAAGTGAAGAATTCCGAAGGAATGTCTTTCTAATTCTTAGATTTATCTTTTACACAAAACGTATTTATACTATGTATATGATGGGGAAAAAATAAGATGAAATAAAGAAAAAACTTATTTATTCCTTAATAGTTAATACATTAAAAAAAAATCGCTGAATTCGTGGAAAAATATAAATTTATATGCGCGGACAATAAATTAATTTTAAGAGGAAAGTTCCAGACTATCAATCCCAACATCTTGTCCCGTACCTACGCTGAAATCATGTACTTATCGGCTGACAGTGCAGTACATATATAACTTTTTTTCTAACGTAAATTTTTATTTATAAAAATATAAGAAAAATCACAATATAATAAAACGTCAACTTTATCGATATACGACGTTTCTTTTAAATGAAAATAATAAATTTAAAGATATTTAATTTATAAAGCGGTAAAATAAATCACAGCTAAAAATAAATCGCTAGATGTAAAGCAATAAATAAAAATGCTTAAACGTTTTATTTTTGTTCGTAGTATATCCGCTACAGTTTACTTTTTATAATCGATAGTGTCATTTTATAGCAAACTGATTCACCGGTTTTTCTATAAAAAAAAGTACATTTTTTATATTTATCTATGTTTATTTTGAAATTATATAACACCTAATTACCTTAAAACAATTTATAAAAATCTGGAGATGTTACAGTAGAAATGTAGTAATGTAGAACTTGTATTATTAAATAACCTCTAACTACATCATAAATGAACAATAAAATATCCGTACGTAGTATGTCTTTTAATCGTACTGCATATCTTATTCAAGATCGAGACGCAATTCCTTCTTGAAAATCGTACTTATTTTCAAACATAACAAGTTATAGTCACTGTGGAAAAGAAAAAGAGGAATTAAAAGGTTCCTCACGGTCGAAAATACTGAGACATATCATAAATTAAATCTACTACGAATACAAGTTACAGCCGTAAGAACCGTAATAGATAAATTCAAAATAACAAATTAATCGATAATTCATCTGCAATACAAGTTAACGAAGATAGGCCAGTAAAAATTTATTTTACTAATAAAATTAAATTTGATCGTTATAAAAAGTCATACGAGTTAACTTTTTCCAAATTATTTAATAAACAAAAAAAATTTACCTTTATTTGGGGAAACTATTATACGTATATAAGCTGTGTTGACGTAGTAGTTGAAATTAAATAAAATAAATATTTATTTAATGATTTTTTTTTTATTTTTTTAAACTTTCAGTAGCGCATGTACTCTAATAAACGCGCAAAGGAAAAATCGGGTAAATCTGTACACCGCTACGGATAAATACGGGCAAATCTGTACCGCTAACTAGTCGTTGAAAAGGAAAAAACACACTAACGCGCTATTTTTCAAACTGTACAATACGATGCCCAGGGGAATCGCAATGTTGAATAAAAATGTTTAAACTTCGAGAACTGTGCTCAGGGTGTTTTAATTATATTGTTCCCTGCTTATTTATTTTTGTTATGAACCGACAGACTGAAAGACTGCTGCAGCACTCGACAAAGATTTACGGGTGAGCATTTTATTCAACAGGTATAACTTCCAAAATAAAATGGAAGAAACGGAATAATCGTACGATTAATTCGTCCGGTTACTAAATATCAGAAAAGTACATTTCGTTCTGAAAGTGTAATCCACTGAAATAAATATGTCGTATACTACAAAAAGAAAAAAAATTATCGATATAAACATAAACATTACGCTCGGTAATATTAATTTATCAACTTTTACGATACTTAACATTTTTAAGAAAAACGAAAACAAATTAAGTCTTCAAGAAGGAGTGGCATTATTAAAAAAGAGGCAATATTTGAGATTAAATCAGACTAAAAGCCAAAACAAGCCTAAAAATTATTATAGCTACATCTAAAGGAGTCGCATTTGAATCGGCCACGCCCAAACCGATGAAACAAATTAACCTAAGTCTGTTTAGATCTTGTATTTTCAATTAAGAAATAATCATACGCGCTAAAAAAAGACATCCCAAACGCTATATTTCCCCGACAATATTATTCGAAGTGTTATGTTACTCAAAAAAAGTCCTAAGTTTTTAATAATTTCCTTTCGACGTTGAAAGTATAACAAGTTTCTTATCATTAACTGACTTAACAAGACCTACATTTAAAGAGATAAACACAAAAAGGAGACGATTATATTAATTCTTAAACAGATGCGTTTTTAAAAAATATATACTCCGACACTCGCATAAATACACTTTTAAAAAATTCTGCGGTTCCGAAATGTTAACGTAAAAATTGCCCATAACTGTAAAACAATTTCGGCGTGAAGAAAATCAATATTGGTAAAATAAACATTAACTAAGATGAGATCTTATTACAAAACAAGAAATACCAAATAAATAAGTATAAGCTGCAAGCCTCCTCCGAAAAGAAATTTATTCATTTTTTAAAAATAATTTTGTTAAAAAATATCTAACCACCCTAAATGTCACATCATATAAACAAACAGCAAATATATTCTGATTAAACAAACGAACTAAAAACATTAACGTAAAACATTTACAGATTCGGATCAACAAAGAGCTCACGAAAAAGCTGTACGGGAGTGCACACGTAAAAACTTAAGAAAATAAAACGAGGAAATGCAGGAAAGTCGGCTGCAAAAAGAGCATATTGAAGTACATCGTTTGTTACAATGCCGATAAGAGTAGGGGAAATAAAACAGAAAGAGCCAGAAAGCTAAACAGAGAGAGGGAGGGAGAGAGACAGTAAAAGAACGTAAGAGAGGATTTAGACGTTAAGGGGACAATGTGGAACGGGAAAAGAAGAACGGATACGTCGTCTACCATTAGAACACAACTCTGCGACAACACATACTTTATTAGCTGGGATTTAAATAAAACTTCTCGCTCGCCAACAAACACCACGATTTCCCCCGCGGGTGCTTATAAGTGTCAGTAGTAATAGCAGTAAAAACAAAATAACTAGCGACATGTTAACAAAGATACATTCTAACACGAACACATACGTTATAGCCTACATATTATAAAAATTCCTGTTAACTCTGAGAATCATTCAACAGCAACCTAGATAGTTCGGTAGTCGAGATAAATTCTCGTTTGGAAGCGTCGGTCGCTACAGAATTGAAATTTACCGCATTCAACATCGTACATAGACTATAAAAGCTATTTTTTTCTATTCTTACTCGGTGCCAGTGAAAACACCGAAAGAACATTCAATAACCACAAATTTGGTAATCGTAGATTCCAAATCTATATCTGCGTTTCTTTTTCGTGCAATTCGTTTAGCGGTCATACCTATAGCTCGTTATTATACTTTCTTTTTTTCTGTTTAGCCTCCGGAACCACCTTTAGGTATTACCTCGGAGCATGAATCAGGATATGTGTGAATGTACAATTTTCATTCATCAATCAATCGTACATCATCAAATGTCAATCGATCATTCATTAATAATTGTACATTGATAATGTACGTATGTAGGAAGTGCAGTTTTGTACAGGCTCAGGTCGACAATTCCTGAGATGTGTGGTTAATTGAAACCCAAACTCCAAAGAACACCGGTACCTACGATCTAGTAATCAAATCCGTTGAAAGGTCATACAAATCGATGGTGGACAGCTAATCTGACAAGTAACCTCGGACTCCTCGAATAAAAGAAACTGCTTTTATTAGGATTTGAACCTTAGAAATCTCGACTTCGAAATCCGCTGATTTGCAATGACGAGTTAACTACTAGTATTGATAAGCCGTATTAATTAGAAGTTGTCAAGGGAACAGCGGTCGGAAGATAACGATAATTACCATTAAAATAAAACCGCTTGGAAAGGCGGTTCGATCTCCTGCACAGAAAGGCAAACGCTAAACACAAGATTCTTGACGATCACAAAGGTTTTTAATGAAACAGAAATAAACATAATTTTTTCGTAAGCGATTAACACCGGATTACCAAATAAAATTTAGAGCACATTCTGGGTTATGTAAGTCTCAAATTTCGATTGTATAATCGATAATGTCACATAGAATAATTTAATAACAGGAATATATATGCTTCATAATATCGCGGGGGTCTGGTTGAAAGGACTGTGGTCGAGTTAGATGTTTCCTTAAGCCACACGATTTCAGAAATCGACAAGAGCGTTCTTCTTTTAGGAATCAGAAACTGTTCTAGAACGGATCTTTTAATTTCTGGAGGAAAATAAATTTTTTCCACTCGAGATATTTCCGGGAGAAAATATTTAAGTCGAGAGATCACCTGACAGACTGTAGACATTATAAACGCCTGGATAAGAAAGTTCAATCCGTCGTCCGTACGGTTTAATCTTCGATATCTTTCAATTAAGAAAAGATCTACAGAATCCCCTGTACTCAAACAACCAAACATCGACTATACTCGGGATGAAATTTCATACGCACAATATCTAGTGATTATCTACAGTCGAATGATTCGATAGAGAATATGGTTGGGCGTAGACTTGCGTTTTCTCTTTCTTTTTTAGTGATTTAAACCGGTGTGTATTTTAAACTCCAGTGCGTATTTTTCCGGTAAAGATTTTAAACTCTTGCGTAGGAATATGAACACGAGCTGAAAGGCCCGAGATGCTAATGTTCCGCTGCGGAGATCGGCTAATTATTTAGCTATTTTACTGGTGTGATGTTTAAAATTTATTATTGAATATTAATTAGTAATTATTTATCTTAGTTCTGTTATTATTTACTCTTTTTGTGTGCTATTACTGATTTTCAATGAATAATGCAAGTAAATGAAACTTAGTGTTTCCCGTACGTTCAGTAATTCTTTTAAATAATAATCACTGATAATTACTTATTCAGTTTTTTTTTTTTTTTTACAGTACGCTGAAAAAAACAAATCAGTATTGTTTTTCATCCATATAAATTCTGTATGCTAAACATCTAGCATTATATTATATTTTTTGACAAACGTATAAAAATAACTTAAAAACCAAGTCGTTTAATATTTTAACAACAGTGTATTTAAATATTTTTAAACTTTCGAATGTTAATGAAGACATTTTAAACGTAGCGAATCTATTTTTCTGGCCGCTCATTAATTATTAATTTTTTAAATATTCACAAACTGCATTTTTTTGGTTTTGAAATTTTTAAAATTTATTTATTTACTTCTATGAATAAAATATATAAGACGTTACAGTTAAATGCGGATCACTAATGATAATACACTATTCATCATTAGCTCAAATAGTAGCTTATAAAAATAAAACTTCACACCGTGAAAAAATAAAATCAGTAATGCGATTTTATAATAAAAAAGTAAAACAATACACGTTAAAACAAATATATATATATATATATATATATATATATATATATTCAAGCGATAATGAACGATTAAACGAATACGTTTGCATAAAAAAAGACTTCGGACAAATCTCATAATACGACCGATTTTCATCAAATTACACATCCACTGAAAAAAAAACTTAATTAGAGTACAGCTATCATCGACCTATAAGTAGCAGCATCAGCCGCCAGCAATTTTCAAACCGATAAATTTCATCGTGTTAGTATATAATCTTGATTATATTTTACGGAATACATAATTAAAATACCATCGTTCAGACGGTGAAAATGTATTCATGCAACCCTTGTATAAAGATAAAGGATTAATTTAACCACAGAAAGAAATTGAACCAAATGATTAAATACGTACATACGATTTTGCTACACTAAGATAGACACTGTGAACAAATAATGAAGGTAAAATGTACAGTTAGCCCCTATTTTGTTTAATATTTTTCTTTTAAAAAGATCACAGGGCCGTAAGTGTAAGGACCAGCGGTTGCCAAAATCTGGCGACAGTTTATAGGCAAGAATAAAGATTACGGAAAACAAAAGCGCTTTGTTGCTAGAAAATGTTAATCTTAGTTAATTATCGGATCATCTTTTATCAGTCAAATAGTATTCGATGAACATAATTTTACATGAGGTTAATAAATGAGGTACGCCGTTACAATAATTGCGTAATAATAAAATTCTATCCGTAAAAAAGTATTGCACAATTTTAAACGATATGCACATACAGTCCTAGTATTAAAAAAGAATCTTATGGGGTTTCTTAACCCTTGCAATATCAACCTTATCTGGCTTCCCAAATGCCAAACAGTCTACAAAACTAAGGAAACAACTACAAAGAAAGAAATCGCCAATGAATGAGCAGAATGAATGAGATACTTAGTTTTTTTAACGCTCGTAACAGTTACGTAATGATTACGTCAATACTGCAGGTTAAGAGAAGGATGGAATCACAAATTTTAACTCGACGGTTTACTTCACAGAAAGCAGATATTTATTAAAAAAAAAAGCTATCGAGACACTAAAAGCCAACGATTAATAAACTAATGGATTATTATATTACTCATTCAATATATGAAAAAAATTTATATCTACTTCGCTGCAAGGACAAAACGCGTCAGTTCACAATAATCACCCATCGCTGGAACGATACTAAAGTTAGATTTGCGTATTAAAAATAGCATAGTATTCTTAAATAAAAATAAATGTAACGAGATTATTATTATATAACAATATCTCAACAACAGCGGAATGAAATAAAAAAGAAGAAAGTAACATAATTTACACTAAAATACATTTTTATTCAGCTCTGTGTATAATTACACATTATATAGGTCAGATGAAAATAAAGGTGTGCTGTTCAAGTGATAAAAAAAAGGAGCTGACCCAGCACTTGTAGGAAGGATAAAGGGGAAACAGAGGTAAAACCTTGATCAGAGCAGTGTAACTAAATAGAAGATTAATTATAACAATGGAAAAGAGGTTATAATTTATATTATTATTTAAAAATGTGAAATCGTAAAAAAAAAATATAGGAAAAAATAAACACAATACAGCCAAGAACTACCTAAAATTACCTGAATACAAATTATTGTAGGGTTAAAAGAATAATTAGGAAATTTTTAATTTTATTCATAACTCATTATCAAATACATACTGGTTCTGTAAAATAAAATCTTTTTAAACGCATCGGTATTTTATTGAAATGGTACCGGAATTATACGGATCTTTCTCGTAGGCCGAAATGTTAACACGAAGATAATTTGTTGTATGGTTTGATAAAGGTAGATATTATTATTACTATTATTATAATATTAAAATTATGAAAGCCCATTTTTTGCAAATCGAAAATTTATTCGGTCTTTTTGAAGAAATCTCATTTCTATAACATTTTACATCGGGAATGTAAGAATAAGAAATATTTATTAACGAACACCGGCGTATCGTTTAAAGATGTTTCAACGTCCTTTGAGAGTTTATCATCTGAAAAGGAAATGCTAACAGGTATCACATTACGGACGACTGAAAAACAACTATTATTCGGAAAATAAGTTTTTCAGTTACGAGAATCCTGCACACACCGTTGAGAACAATCAATATTATGTCTACTTTAGAATCACAACGAAATACCAGCGTATAAACCATGACAATGACCGCACAAGCATTTAAAAATATAATTTTTACCTCTACCGCCTAACGTTTAATTAAAAAAAAATAAAACAAAAAATATACAGATAAAAAATATTCCACTCTTGATGAAATTTGTTTAATTAAATCGTAATTTCGTTTGAGGAATCGAATTAAAACGTTAAATTACATATTGTACGTTTTTCCTGCTTAGCTTCCGGGAATCACCGTCAGTCAGTTATTACTTCAGAGGATGAATGAGGTTGATATGTATGAGTGTAAGTGAAATGTAGTCTTGTACAGTCTCAGTCTCAGTTAGTTGTACAGTTAAGTTGGTTTTATTAATTATAAGAAAGATATTTTTCTAAGTTTATTTTAATTTTTTTTTATTAATTAAAATTTATGGAAACAATAAAGAAATAGCTCGACAGAAAAGCAAAGTAGAAGAACCTGGGTCTTGATAAAAAGGAAGGCAGAGAAAGAACTTAAAAAAACTGTTAACGAGTACGAGCCACGTTTCTGTAGAATCCATAAATATACATATACATTATATTTTACTCTTAAATTTTCCAAGTAGTTTTTCTTTCATTTTCGTACAAATACTTTGAGTATTTGGACTGCATCAAGTTAAATATTATTACTACACTCTATAATATTAACTACATAATAATAATAATAATAATTCAACACTAATCAATGAAGTCGATCAAAAAAAAAACCTTTAAATATCTACATAATTTTTTTTTTAATGTTAAACTTGACAGAAAAGACTTCAAACGGATCCAGCGGAGAAAGAATAAAAAATAATCGAAATCGGTTCATTTGGTGAAGGGTAAGAGTTGAAACCACAGAAAAAAATTAATAATCGTTAACAAAAAGAACGGATCGAGTAGAGATTCTACACAAATATTACAAAAATGCAGCATATAGAGGTACTCAAAACTGGAAAAAAATACATCACCAGGATATGAAACACTCACTACTTCAGAATTTTAACAAACCCATCACTAAACTGAGAAAAAAATAATCCAACAGAAACTGAAAACGAACATTTTTATACGGGCAAAGTATGAAATAATTTTGTACACTGTTAATATTCCATCCACAGTTCTAAATAGAATTATGCATTTTGTTAAAATATATATATATATATAGAAACGCTCTCCTATTTTATTTCAATGAATAATAATAAAAAAATTCAGCATTTCCCTGATAAAGATAGTCTACATTTGTTTTTACAAAACGATGAGCGACAGCTGCCAGTAAAAAGTAAATTATCACTGACTTCAACGCATAAATCTCTATTCAAGCATTACTTACAATGAAATATAACAGAAATAACGACACAAGCAATTCTTTAAAAATCAGCGCATAAAGCGCTGAAATGGCAGATTATAAAAATCATCTGCCATTTCAACAATTCGTAACTGCCATGTTATACAAGGTTTTTCTATTATTATTATTATAAAAGCAACAAAATATTTTATGATAATGATATATTGACAGTATTGGACTATCATCGATGACTTACCACCGCAAACATTGTTATAGTTATAAAAACATATTTTTTTAAAAATTAACAGAACATTTTAATTTAAATAAAGAGTTATGGTAAGCTGCTACAGAAATAAATTAAAAAAAAACCCGTTTACAGAAGTTTTACTCTAAAACTAAAACTAAATGGCCATTTCAACTGTAAAACAATCATTACCAGTAGCGAATGATGAGGTGTATAAAATGATGCCCTATGAATCGTAATGAAGATGTTTAAGGCAAACTAAAAGAAAGATTGAAACTAATATAGAGCAGCTAATTAATATTAAAAAAGAACAAAGAATGTTGGAGAATGTCGCCTGGAAACTCATTACAAAATTAGTTTATACGAAACGAGTTTTAAAAAATTTGTATATAAATTGGAATAAGTACTTGGAAACTTACTTCGTCAATACCGATGAAGAAACTTCATCGCTGAACAATATGCGGAACTGAAATCTAATAGTTCCGCTCATAACATTCGCAAAATGTTTTACTACAACTTTCCGGAATCAGGAATTTCGGTCATTCAGGGCCGTTATGTCAGGTTTTTTGTTGAAGAATTTTATTCGATGTAACTAGTACTTCAAACTACGTAAACACAAATTAATAATATTTCTGAGGGCGGAAGTCCGTTTTTAAAAACGTCTGTTTATAATAATAATAATAATAATAATAATAATAATAATAATAATATGAGATAGTATTATAAATTTATGAACAAGAAATATTGTACGAATAAGATTGTCAAGAAAGAATATCGGGGTTTTAAAGTTACTTAATATGTCTTAATCTTTGAGTTACAGTAATGAATCATAAATAAAATGAAAGAGTAACTTTATAGATTTTTCCTACAAGAGTTTAATATATAAAACATTTTCAATTTTCGGCCCACATCCAACGATAGGAGACTTCTTCTCCTACTTTAATCGGCACGTCTGAAGTAATGTTCTTTCAAGCTTAGGCCATCGACTGACGTTAGTCGTTTGGAGGATGGCAATTTAATTTTCTACGGAACGGACGTTGAACTGTAACTATATATTCACATTTAGAAAAATGTAAAAAAACACACAAGGCTTTCTGTTCAGGAGTCGCCATCTTTGTTAATGGCGCTATCAAGTAGAAAGATGGAGAATGCGGCCATAGACGCAACTAAAACTGTCCTTTTTGGTCGTCGATTCTAGCCGTAAATCAACACTGTACACTTCATCGAAGAGATATTATAATACTTGTAAATTATAATACCGATATTCTTTTTTGTGCATCCATTAATTTCCCACCTCTCATCTGATTTTTCAAAGAACAAACGATCATTTCTTCTTATACAACATTACTTCACAAACACCGTGGTTTTAAGCTAAACCTCGGCTTGATGTATAAAGCCAAAGAAAATACGTACATACATAACGTCTGTAAAACCAGAGGCAAAAAAAAATCTTATGGAATATATGATAAAAAGAACTGGTATTTATTTTTTAGATTTAATTTACAAAGAATTTGGCACCGTTGGCATCAATACAATTATATAAATTAAATTTCCAGTTATCAACAATTTAAAAAGTGTAAATCCTAGTACTTTGGGAGGTGTTTTTCCATCTTCAGGGATTTTTTAAAAGATGTTAATTTAAATTAAAACCAATAATCGTTTTTAAATTAAACTGTTATGTTCATAATAGTCGGTCGTCAAGAATAAAATTAATTCGTACGTTAATAACACAGTAAGGTCGACTGTTATGTACATAACAGTTTAATTTAAAAACGATTATTGTTTTGAATTTAAATTAACATCTTTTAGAAAATCGCTGAAGATGAAGTAACAGCTCCCAAAGTACTATGATTTACACTTTTTAAATTGTTCGTAAGTGGAAACTTAATTTATACAATTTTTTTTTTCATTCCTTAAGACGGAACGAAACGAAAAACAAAATAAATACGTTTTTTCTTTTTAAAGAGAAAACACTGGAAAACAATAGGATTTCATTAGCCGGATAATATACCAAGCAGTGTACTCGCCAGATTTATGCGTAAGAAGCTAAATTAAAGACATAATTAAATTTAAAACCCGTAATCCGATCGCACACAATCTTAGTACATAACACATTAAAAGAAATTAATAAAAATGTAAAACGTAAAATATAACTAATATTTAGTATAACTGCTAACAGATTTTGTTGTCTCATAAGAATATATAGAAATTGCATCATCAATAAATTAATTAAAGAATATCTTTATAACACAGTGAGTGATTCATACAACCTTCAACGAAAAAGTTTAAGGCGGAAGGAAACGTAATCCTCCGTTGGCGTTGTAAGAATTATATCGGTGAAGGTGACCTTGGTGTTTAGGCTAAGTGTAGCAAGAAAATTAAAACATTACCTCTCTCCACATTTTTGCTGACAGTAGGAATAATAAATGACGGCTTAATACAATTTCAGATGCTTCTATCTGTGACTTACTTTACAAATCGTCTTATTTAGTTTAATCTTTTCATTGTGAACATATTTTTTCAAATTATGTAATTTTCGGAAGAACCATAAGTACTCTGTGAATAGTAAAGATTGTACTTGTTAGCAGAGGGCTTTCACCATGTATTACAATTCAATATCATTAGGTGGTTAAAACAGGGCAATTAAATGCACAGAGTGCTTACACTGTACAGATCAAACATGACCAGATCGCCATACGTAGAGAATTATCACACAGATTTTTAATAAATTCTTGTTTTGAGGAAACTTCCTGGTTGTAGGAAGAAGGGGATTGTGAAATTACTGTTGAAAGGTGGCAACAAGGATCCCGCTGTTAGTTCGTCATATAGTCCCTTAACATTACTGCCGGTTATTGGTAAGGTTCTGTACCCTCGTATAAATGAGAGGTTGACCTCGCGCGGTTTACTAATGGCTAATCAGTAAGGGTTTCGTCCCGGAAACAGTACTGAGAACGGTACTGAATACTTATCATACTTCGTACGATAAGTGTGGTAACCGCCAGTCGGAAAGAATATGTCCTGGACGTTTCTGGGCCATTTAATAGCCTACGGTGGCCTTCTGCTATATACCAATTACAGAAGAGACTGTACTGTGAGTGAGTTGCAGTTTATGCAAAGTTACTTCAGTCATCGGGATGTGCTGCTCCTCGAGGGCAGCCATAAAATCGGGAATACACTGGCCAAGGGTTGTTCGCAGGAGAGTGAGTTGGGTCCCTTATTATGGATGTTAAAGTTTGACTCACTTCTGCGGCGGAGGTTTGAATTCCGAGTCGTTCAAGCATGCAGGATACTCGAGCTGGGGTCGTACATAACATGACGTTTAGCCCAGAGAAGACCACGATGATGCTCCTCAAAGGCCGTTTGGCTTTGAGGCGGCGAGTCCGCGTATCGATGTCAAGCCAACGTATTAGATATGCTCAGGGATGTTAAAAGTATACCTCGGGGTGTTTCTTGATGAGAAATTGCAGTTTAAAAAGCACCTTCAATACGTCGCGGGAAAGACCTGTAATGCTTTCTTCGGAATTCGACGTGTGATTAATCCTGAATGGGGTCTTAATTTTAAGACTATGAGTATCTTGTATAAGGGTGTCCGCGAGGCAATTAGGCTCGCGGACACCCTATTTGCAGCGCCTATTTGAGCGGATAAGCTAAAATTAAAAATCTATCGGGATATTTTGTTACGGGCTCAACGCCTTATAATGCTAACGGGTGGTTACCGTACAATTTCACGGGAGGCGATCTTGGTGATCGCAGGTGTGAATCCGATAGATTTAACTGCTTCTAAGAGGGGTTTTACTCCTTTGCATTCCATTAATACCTTTTATTCATTTTTACTGTTACGGGTCAGTTGACTTGATTACGTCTGAGAGGCAACAGCGTTATGTTGCTGAGAAGTCAGGTGAATTGACTTCGGAGAAAATGAAGGAGACAGAACAGCATCGTGTCGCCCAGTGGCAGGTGAGATAGGATGAGACAAGAGTGTGGGCGTTATACGCATCATCTTTTTCCTAATGTTGTTGATTTCAGGGACGCCTCTTGGGTTCACCCGAACAAGTACGTGACGAAATTTCTTTCAGGGCATGGCGCTTTTCGGAACAAATAACAGAAATTCGGCCTGGCGGACTCTGAATTGCGGTCAAATTCGGCATTGCGGTCAAATTCGGCATTGCGGTCACCTTACGTGACCGCAATGCGGATTGTTGATTGATGTGTATCATGTGATATATGAATATACTAGGCATGACTTAATGTGCACGGAGACCATTTGTCGGCTTGATATTATCGGGTCGACATTTGATCTGTGTTAAATGGAAAAGCCGGGCCAAATAGGTGATCGTAGAAAGTTTTATTGCATATTTGGCGAAAGAAAGGATAACTGAAGAGATGTGATGTTCGCTTGGACATCACTCCCCACATCATGATGTTTCTGTGTTTATGTTTGGTTTTATTATTTTTTTGTTGCTGTTTTAGTTTCTGTTATGTTACAGATTTTTGTTTTTTTTTTCACTAGTTATGTTTTATGTTACTGTTATGTTATATTATTTATTGTTATGTTTCCGTTTTATGATTCGCTGTGTCAAAACTCATTTTTACCTTTCGGGTAGGTACAGTTCAGTTGCCTCGTTTTTAGAAAGTCATTCGGTCTTGTTTGAGACTTGGATACATGTGTTTTGTTTGGAGTTTATATTAGTAGCAGACCATTGGGTATGTTCGTTATGGCATCCTGGCTGAGGCTTGACCGAAAGATGTCATTGCCAAGGTACTAAAGATGACCTCCGGTAAAGCCCGTAAGGGCTAGGTACGGAGGGGGTGGCGTGGCGACTGAAACCATCCATGGAGGGGGGTGTCTTCTCCAAAGGGGTCAGGATATCAGTAGGAATAAGCAGCGAGTAGTTTAGAAAAAGCGATTCACTCACGATCAACGAGTGTTTCTATTTTTAAGTTAAAAGACCTAAAATAGCAATTTTCCTTAAAATTTAAGATTTTACGATACCTTTCCTAGATCGTAACAAATCGAAAATACGCGTAAGAAACTCAGAGATGGATGAACACACGCCGTTCGGCCGATGAATAGTTACAAATGAATCATTGGAACGTTCACTGTAGAACTCAATACTTAAAAAATTTAATGACAAAAACAATTGTTTTAAATCGTTTACGAGCTTCAAGAATTTGGTAAGAAAGATTTGATCACTGTCAATGGTTTTTTGCGTTCTGTTTGTAACAATTTTCAAATTTCAGATTGTTTTCTTCACTGACAAAGCACAGCATCAGTTTATGCTTATGTAAATAGCCAGCACGGTTGATGTAAGAGTTCCGAAAATCCTCAAGTGACCATAAAGAAAAGACAGATTCGGAGAAAGTTTAGTTAGGGATTTCATGAATAAAATAATAAAAAATAGAAATCAGTTTATGTATTATTTATTTCTTTCAATGAAACAATTAAAAACGTACCAGGAAATAATCCTGCAGTTGTTGTCTGAACAAGACTTTTGGCTGCAAGAAAACGTGAATTTTTTACGAATACGGTCATTTAAAACACCAAACTTAACTTCGACTTTTTTTTGGTATCATACAAAAGAAAATGTATTTTAAATAAACCAAGCCCAATTTTAAGCAGGGCGTAGAAAAAGAAACAGCCATCATAACGTAACATCTACATAATACCTTAGCTGTTTGTAGAAGAAATGAATAAACACCTTGCTATCTGCATAGAAGCGGCCGAAAAATATTTGCAGCATTTATTGTGGAAAATTCCTCTTTTTTTAATTAGATGTAGAGGTAATATAATATAATAATAATAGAGGTAACGTAATATAATAATTTTATACGGAAAGATGGTTACGCAACATTAGGATCGGTGTGTGTTTTATGAAGAAGTCGTTTGTTTTGTTTGGCTCATAGGACTTAAGATTTTATATCATCAAATGTGTAAACACCGCTGCTCAAAAGGTATTTCTAGAAAACTTAAATTAACATAATCACCATCCCGTACAAAGAACGGATAAAAAGACATTATAATTAATGCGATCGTAGCATAACTACGTTTAAAAATATAATTTATCACCGCTTACTAACGATATTAACTGGAAACAAAGTATAATTACGATACGGTTCATGTGCGGGATACAAAGCGCATGAAAGATACGATTTACAACATCGAGCCAGCTGGCCGAGATTCCCATGCCGACTCATTAACATGTTTTACGTCTTAAACGTACAGGCGCACAAACGAATTTATAATAAATTTCAGTATTGTGTAAATATTTAATAATACAAAAATAAAACCGAAGACTCAGAAGAGATGAAAGTACTACTACATACGTACCGGATGGAGAACGTTTCCTGCATATTAAAAAGAAACATACACCGTAACTCGCTATTTAACCGCTCATTATTCATCATCAAAGGGCGCAAAATATAACTTTATAAAATTGTATATGTAATTTGATTCACTAAGAAGGATCGTATAGAATAATTCGTTTAATTAGCTGTAGAAAAAAATACAAGACGTAACCGAACAAAAAAGACGGATTGTAATTCTGGAAAGGTGGATCGGCACGAATCATATCTCTCATTACTCACAGGAGGGCAATTTTAAGGTCTTCAGTCACGTTTTTGTAAGTGTTGTTCACGTCTATGAGCTTTGAAATAACTAAACCGGGCTAAGTTACTCTGGATAACAAGTTCAAAAGTTTTTTTTTTTTAATTCTACTTTTTAATATTTCAAAAGTACAACAGTCGCCAAGCCTATAAAACTTCAACGTAACGCAGTTACCCCTTATAACCGGTTACCGTTTAACTTCGGTGATCTCCAGAAATATTTTTATTGAACGACTATTGGCATTTTTTCCTCATTCATCTTTCAATTGTTTATTTTTGTAATTTTTTACGATAACAGTGGAATCATCACTTCTGAAAGTTTGGATAAACCATCAAGCAAGAGAAGTTTTATCGTACTGCCCAAGATAAAACAGATTATTACTAACTGAAATCGCACGGCTGCCAGATTACAATATTTTAGGTAGGCCGAATTTTTGGATCGGTTGTATTAATATTTCATGATCCGTATTAATTTTATCAACGGAAGTACTAATAATATATTAATAAAATGAAAATTACTATTGATTTTTCAAACGATAATGCGGGTAGAAACACTAAATAAAACAGAACATAATTAATAAATATAGATTGTTAACTTACACTTTTAATGAATAAAAATATGAGTCTGAATGGCAAAGGTCTTTCTAGTGCGAGAGATAACTCAAGACCCGGTATTACTGGTGACAAATGTAACAATACTTATTCTCGACAATCATTCTGTACGGGTTCTAATTAAAACATCCTTTTCTAGAGATTCGTAGATTAATTAAAAATTACAATCACTACACGAACAAGGGAAACGGTCGCCTACGGGTCTGAATCGACAAAGATGTATGTATTACATATAAGAAGACGTCTGGAATTTCGTGTGTACCGATCGACTAGGCGAATAAGGAATCGTGTTCACGTATTATAGCAAATATTAAGGCTTAATGTTAATCAATAAAGGTACACATTTATCAGCTTTTTTTTTCTTTTTTTTTAAAAAGTGACTTCTGTAGCTCAAATAAAATTACAAAGTTAGACTTTAGATTCGTAATTTGCCAAATTGTGTATTCAGGTGCCATCAGGTATAAAATTTATATTTTTTAAGTTAAAATTTGCTATTAAACTTTATATCATCCATTATTACCGTACAACGTACTAGTAGATATCCGTGTTCTGCACTTTATAAATGTGATTCGCGTGTTGCATGCGTCCATGAATTCCGTTTTATGGCATTATTCTGTGGTAATCGTATAATAACCGCCTACGTGTTTGAAGGACATCTATCCTAACAATTCCATAAACTGACGAGTTTTATATATGTATTGCATTTAAAGTAACCTTGTTTATTTTATTAATAAATTGTTACATTTAGAACGTTATTTGTTTGTTTTTAAACTGTAGGTTTCTATTACAAAAACGTATATAATGAGATTTCAAAATGTTAAGCGATTGATATATATCTTGTAGGTCTGTTCATTTATGACACTATCTTACTTTTTAATTTAAACATTCCAGATTTTCTAAAAATAACAATAAAACGATAAAAATGAACAGATGAATAATCAAGCGGATGTCCTTTTCAGGAACCTCAATTTATTGAAAACAGGAAATAGATAAATAAAATTAAAAGATAAGTATATTTATTGATAACAAGAATGCCAGATAAGCCATGACGTCAAATAAAGGGAGGGGCGATGACTAAACACTATATAAAAATTAACAGAAATTTAAAAGCACAAGTACAATAATTTTTGACAACGGAGTGGTTCCAAAACGCAACAACTGATAAAAGAATGAAGCTCAGAAAGGTAAGCAGTACTCGACGTAGAAACTATAGCGATCTTAGCAGAAAAGATAACAGTAATCATTATTATCTTAAAAACAATTTTTACTACTTTTTCTTCTTTTTTTTTAATGTATAAAATAGTGAATACGACATTCTGATATAATCTCTCTCTTTTTCCTGTTTAGCCTCCGGTAACTACCGTTTAGATAATACTTCAGAGGATGAATAAGGATGATATGTATGAGTGTGAATGAAGTGTAGTCTTGTACATTCTCAATTCATAGTTGTATATTCTGATATAATCTACAACTATGAAAAAAACCTTGAAAAATTTGCAACCGCAGGAAAATAGAATGAGGAGTTCCTAAAATTCATAACACAGTAAATTATCAAATTAAGCCTTTTTCTTGTTCCGTATGCTTTTCTCTCATTCGTTACTTAAAGGGTAAATTCACTAAAGCAGAAACTAAATACAATTAAAATGTTATCAATAAATACAGGTGGGGTTAATAACAAAGAAGGATTGACGGAAGCTGTTTCGATGCGGCACGGGCGGAGAATTGGTACACCGTAATAACATATATCACATAATATGTGCGATACCATTAAGTTATATTAGCCTGACAATAGCGCGCATACCCGCGTCTATTTTACGACCGAGGCTTACTAAGTACTGTTTTTGTGACATCTACCCTCACGGCTTAGTACATTAGTACTGTAATTAATCACACGCCTCTCATACCCGCATACGTAAACTGTACGTTACACGTATTAAGGCGTATTTTAATTTACTTCCCTCTATGCCGGTCACGAACACCGTAGCGCTAGGGTCTTATCAGCGATGAGAAGCGAGCGCAAAGTTCCCCCGTCCACTAATTCCACCGAGTACATATAACATGTGTCTGCGACGAATATAACATCAGCTAATCGGGAAAGTAAATTGCTACGGCTCGTACGTAGGGTCTGTCTCTCTCGATGGCAATTAACAATCGCCTATTAAACAGAATAACGACCCGTCTACCACCGTTCTCCGCGCATGTTCCATGTCGTTTACCAGACCGAAATTTCGAATCGATTCCCGTGCGTCGAATTGTACATTTTACAGACAGTAAATATCCAGGCGCGGAACTATTAAACGATCGAGTTACCGAGTTTAATTGCCGACAATTTACAACAAACTAAATTCAAAATGAGAATCCTTTACGAGCGAAAAATTACCGGTGATTTTTAACAGCTTATTGACCGCCCAGTAAATTCAACTGGAGGAATAAATGGATTAATTCCTTTTATAAACGATAAAAATAATAATTGTGACTATTTCGGAGAAAATAAACAGAAACAGCGACTGGTGAGAATGTATGGAGAAGAGTAAATAGAATTTAAATAATGCCATTATAAAAATTACTAGCCGGCCCGTCTCGCCAGAACCTGGACCCTGGAGACTCAGTTCAACCTTATGAATCCTGAAGCCAACTCAGGGGCTCCTCGGGGCCTCCCCCATAACCGCAGAGCTCGCTTCACACATCAATCCCAATTTTCGAGGAGGACCCGGTACCCTGGACACCCGGAGAGCTCCCTTCGGTCGCCAACCCCGTCTTCCCACAGGGCTCCACCCCTTCGACACCCGCACTGTACGTTATCCATACGGTTGTGAGAATAATATTGATATATAATGATTACATTATTCAGGCTTTATAGAAACCTGAACAAGAAACTAAATTACAAAAAGTAAAATAATAGTATTTTTTTCTTTTTTTTTACCTCCGGGACCACCGTTAGGTATTGCTACAGAGGATGAGATGAATGAAAATTTATGTAGCGTGTGAAAATGTCATGCCTGACCGGGATTCGAACCCGGGACCTCCGGATGAAGATCGACACGCTAACACTCGCGCCACGGAGACCGGCAGAATAATAGTAACAGTAACTAAAGTACACACACATTTGACGACGAAAAATTCATAACTTATTTCTTTGCTACGGTGGCAGAAATATAATAATGAAGTAAAAGGATTGATCTATTTTTTCCTTATTGAATATCTTTAATTAACAACTTCGCCCTCCTTGGGAGCGAAGAAATAAATAATATTTTTAATATCTTAACGTTCAAGGGAGTTAGGGTCTCGTTCGATGGGTTAAAACGTTACCTGGGATAACAAAAATGTGTCCTGCAAATTTGAAAGTAATCGGTCGATAAGTACTTGCGTGATGCGATAAAAAACAAACATACAAATACATATATAAAGTTGTATATTTATATACATATATATAGACACACGTTCTATACATATATACATTTCTGAATAACCGCGATCTGTTATATCGAGAGTGTACCTGATGCGCGCAAAAGTTAGCCTTCAATCAACAATAAATACCACGTTTGAAGTTTGAAAATAGGACGAATGTTTGCAAAGATATTATAAGAACACCCTTTTACACCTCCCACAACAGCGCCCCAGGAGCAACACGTTTATTACCAATTGATGGTGATGATCGGTCTAGCCTCCCACTAGCTGGTCGCATACCTCACCGCTCTAGCCTCATACGCAGTCCCCACGAGAAGCCAATTTTTCAGGTTTTTTAAAATTTATATGTGGCTGCTGATATAGTGCCATGGAAGTGTAAAATTACAGGTAAATATTACATGTAGGTAAATTACAAGACTATACATTACATGTAGTCTAGAACAGACTCAGGTCGACCAGTCCTTAGACGTGGTTAACTGAAACCCAACCACCAAAGAACACCGGAATCTACAGTCTAACATTCAAATCCAAATCAAAGCAACTGCCTTTACAACGACTCGAGCCTTAGAAATCTCTACTTCGAAAATCATTTGATTTTGCGATCACAAGTTTTACCACTACACCAACCTTGCGGGTTTATACACACAGACATATATAAATATATATATTTTTTTAATTATTTATTTTAATATAGTGTAAGAATGGTCAAAATCAAGTTGTAGATAGCCAAATTAGTTTCAGCAGTAAAAATAAGTATATTCCTCACAGATAAAACAATTCATATAATTATGATCTATTATAAAATCTTTTTTACAATCGGAGGTTAATTTATTAATAAATAAATAGATTTATGTTTAAAAAAAAGGATTTGAACCGATGTACCTTCCCCTTGTAAGATCAAAAGATTTCATTAATTAAAATTTTATTTGGCTATAACTTTGGAACCAATGAAAATAAGTACCATTTATGATATATGGTTGAAAAGCTGTCAATGAGGGCTTATTACTGTAGTTAGGAAAAAGTCCGAAATCCGAGTGCACAACTAGATATTACAACAGTCCTAAATCCAAAATTTCAACATCCTATGGCTAATCGTTTTTGAGTTATGCGAGATACGTACGTACCGGCGTCACGCCCAAGCTAGTCAAAATGGATTCAGGGATGATCTAAATGGACATTTCCGTTAAAATCTGAAAACCGAAATTTTTCGTGATCAGAATACTTCCATTACTTCGTACAAGTAAGTAAAAATGCTACTGTACACCGCGAAAAATCGTACGGCGAGCTATGGCATAACAACTAGTACATCTACATACCGATCCCAGGCGACTCAGTCATACCGTTACACAAAATTAATAATGAACTATTACGGTACGATGAGGTAATAAGAAAGTAACCGTTTTTCTTTACTTAAACGCTGCTAACAAAAATAAGAAAATAACTGGAAAAATGCTGGTTATAGAAAAGTAAACAGTATTTAACATATTAAGAATTGCGACAGGGAAAGACCCAAATTTTATTTTTGTTGACAGGATTATAGGCATCTTCATATATTTATAAAGGAAAGAAGCTAAGCTAACCGGCATTAATCTGGATACTAGATCGTAATTATTACCCGAAAGAAAACGATCAATTAAAATTAAAAACACATTTCGAAATATTTTACTGTAATTTATCCACAACGTATGAAAATAGTTTCTAAAAAAAAATGTATACAATTCTATTTGCTTTAATATTCATTGCTTGAAATTAAGTGCTAAAATCTATCCTACGGTTTTAAATTCAAACAAATTCTATATCGGGGTAGAGGCGGATTTAATCTTTTTTGTTAACTGCATCTTGAGCAAGTAACTTACAAAAAAAATTTCTTAAACGTTTACAACTCATAACGCGTTTCTTTTCGAAAAAAAGAAGAAAAAGAAAGAAAATAAAGAAAGAAGAATTTAGAAGAAACCAAAAGGGATTCTTTATTTATAACAACGGGTCCGTTTAATAATCTGTTGTTTCTACTGCAGACAATGGCACCTCCAAAAGCTCTTGTTCGACCAGAAGGATTACAAGACCGTAAAAAGGATTTATAGAAAAGCGTAGAAGACGCGGACAATAAAAATTATTCCGGTTGAAAAATCAAAAGTACGGGTCGGGTACTGCGGATTTAAAGGCCAGGAGGTATAAATACTACCGGGACAAGAGGATCGGGTCAGTAGTTTAGCAAGCCCGAGTTTGGTATAGCGTACGATAACAGTGAGTGTTGGTAACGACTGAAATATAAGTCACGGATATTTCATTTTGGACAGCGCTTGAAAACAAGAAGCTGTTCGAAGACTTATTTGTAATTAGGAGTGAAGTGGCAGTATTTTATTCGTTCACAAAGCATAGGATAGGTCTTTGGTAAATTGAATCGTATGAATATTAGATTTTTCTATTGTGATCTTATTGCTAATGCAATATTAGTCCCTATCAGTCATAACGTTTTTAATAAATCGGACTACATTTTGGTATTTATAACTTAATTGTCATTAAATCGATCCTCTCTTTTCATTTGAATTAATATTCTGTATATTTTTAGATATTTACTTTATTTTTGGAGTAAAAAAAATATTAATTATAAGAAATTTTTACGTTTGTTAGTCTCTCAATATCCTTCTTGAACCGCGAACACGCGACAATGTACTCATCTTGTTAAAACAACTTTTTTTAAATTTCGTTAATTAAAGTTCCGTCATTTTCGTACAAATAATTAAATGAACTTCAATCGAGATAATACAAAAAATTTTAATAACCAAAACTATTGAAACAAAAGCCCTTTTGCTTCACAAAACAGTCAATTTTATCCTCATTTTACAGCCAATTTTACAATTACTTTAGCTATTTCTTACAGAAAATGCGATTTAGTATGCCATTTAATAAGATTTTAATAAAAAAATTATGTTATAAACTTGCCTTATATTTCATTTTACCCCTCGTTAATTAATGGAATTAATTAAATTTATTAATCAAACCATCCTCAGAGTTCTACGAAAAAACGCGTAAAAGAATGATTAGCTGATGGGATCTCAAGTTGTAAGCGAATAAATATAGAAATGGATACCGTGATTTTATAGATATGCGTTAAAAAAATTGTAATTGGTAAAAAATTGTAAAATTTTGGACATATTTGATTTTTTGCCGTCGGATTGTAGTGTAAATCTCAAAAAAATACTTTGTTTTTTGTTTTTAATTGTTAAAAAAATTTCTACAATATTATATTTGTCATTAAAAAAATAATAATAAATAAAATATAAATAAATATATTTTTTTATATACGCATTAAAAAAATGCTCCCCTCTAATGAAAAGAATACATTGTTTATAGTACTAATTAACACGACATCTTTAACTACGACAAATTTTGCTACTTAAGCGATCTACAAAGCAAACCAAATGTGCTAGGAATTTTAACGAAAATACTGTAAATAAGCAGTACAACACTAAAAAAAGTTACTATGGCGACGCTACGTAAACAGTGAAGTTAAATAAATCGGATTATAGAAAGCGAGCGGTCTGCTAGTAAAACTACTGCTGTACCAACAAGGTCAACCAAATACTGGTATTGTTTGTCGTGAAAATTTATTCAGAGAAAATATCTCTTCGCTCTAATTTACATAAATGTGTATGTCTATAACAATACGTAACACAATTAAAAACAATATTTTAAAATTAACTGATGGAAAACAGAAAAAAAAATCTTTTCATTAACAAGGATTATATATTTTCATTCACAAGGAGCAAATCTTACATTTTATTAGGATTATACGTATATATTCTCAGATTTTCTGTAATAAAAATACTGTAACGACAATTATTGGCATTAACAGATCCTAATGGCAATTGACAAATTATTTATTAAAGATTAGTTTTATTTTTTGTATATAAATATTTTAATTATAAATGGATAACATATAGTTAAGTATTATATTTTTAATTTCCCGTGACATTACATTATTTGTAATAAAAACTTTTTATTTTATTTTATTTTTTTTAAACGGTACGATTCTATGTTTATTCACACATCCTGAATAAATAAAAACATTGCAAACATAAATTCATGAATAAGGAAACATAAGTTATTTGAATACAAAATACGTTATTATTACTTAGAAATTTTATGAATTTTAAAGTTAAATTTCACAACAGCAGTTCGATTTTTAATAAATATAAATTTATGCGGAATATTACAATTTTTCATGAAATTTTTACTAACTACTAAAAATTTTCAGAAAACTATAAATCCCCATTTTTGATGCCGAAATTAAAAAACAGTTTATGTTTTTCTTTTACTTAAAATATGAAAATTCTTTTTTAATTATGTTAAATGTAGCCGGAAAATCCATAAAAAAACACATGCAAGAAATTTTTCTACAAAGATAGAAACTAAGCGGCTAAGCGATATAATCTGAAACACAATTTTACCAAAAGAACAATTTCTAGTATATAGTAACTACCAAACGATCCCGGTTCTGGCTTTGAGGCGACTTTAGATAAATAGTGAATCAAAATCTGAAAATTTTCTTTTTCTTCGATGAAAACCAAAATAATAACACGTTCGGGCGTTCTCGAGTCAACATACTTACCGTCGATTAATTACGTATTTTTTACATACCGCAAAAATTTACACCGAACGGTTTTTCATTCTAAAACAAAACCGTGTCACACGTGAAAAAATGCGAGAAGAAATATAAAAATCATTTTATCAGATTTATTTCACCGTTACAGTATAGGTCTTCGGATACAAAAATACGAAATAGTCAACCGACCGATAGAACTCGAGATATTTTTTACCGATAGCGATATCTTTACTAAACCGTACAAAAATAATCGATTACAAAAATAAAAAATTAAACGAGTGATTTTCATTTACACGTTCAAAACGATACACGCCAATATATTTTGTTGTTCTTTAAACGTTACAGCGAATTTATCACTTATGCAGATTAATGTAATGGACCGTCAAACATACACGCATACAAAAGCTGATTAAAATAGCAACATCTGCAATGTAATAGGAATCATGTACAACAGTTATAAAGCCGAAAGGGAATTAGCAATCAAACGAGCACATAAATGCAAAACAGGGAGTACAAATCAGAGGGGTGTAACCCAACTATTTAGCGAGAATGATAGATTGAAACCGTTGTTATGCATATTCAACTATATAGTAGCGACAAACGTAATTCACCGGTATCGTATTGAGAAAATTAGATTACACTGAACGACTAGAGAATAGTACAACAGTTAAAATCATTGCATCTCTTCCTTGTAAATGTTTTAAAACGCAATATAAGATCACGTTAATACTACTCATCGTATTTCGTCGTTATTAAAATTATTACCAGTAAATCATGTTGAGAGTAATAAAAATGCAGGTATACAAAGTGTTTGTAAAATGGTGGACTGGCTATACACTTTTTCGAATTCTACTTGTAAATCTAAACAAAAAATATCCTTGGGAAAAATGGCAATTTCTCCATCGTTCTCTCACTGTCCGCCATTTTGTTATTTTTATATAAAAATGTATATCTCAAGTACATTGGATATAAAAGAATACATCACATTAATAGACGGATAGACGAATACACATTAATACGAGTATTTGGTAAGCGTCTTGGTAATAAACTTTTAAAATTAGCATACCTTCGCAAATTACAAAATGGCGACCATGTTTAATTTTCAATCTGCTATATCTCCATAAATATTAGTTTTATTAAAATTTATGTTATTTACTAAAATATTAAACCTTTTATTTCGAACAAAATGATTTATTTTTGAAAACGAATGAAAATAAGTACCACTTATATCGTTGAAAAGCTCTCAATGAGAGCTTATTACTGCAGTTAAGAAAAAGTCCAAAATACAATGTTTTTTTTTTGGGGGGGGGGGGGGAGGGACTCTTTTGGACTTTTCAGTCGACTGCAATCAAAAGGGAAGGTGCACAACTAGATGTTACAACAGTTCTAAATCCAAAATTTCAACATCCTACGGCTAATCGTTTTTGAGTTATGCGAGATACATACGTACGTCTGCACAGACGTCACGTCGAGACCGAGTCCCGGTCTCCGGCGGGCGGCCCGGGAACGACGTAGTCGGGCCTGGTCACCGTCCGTTCGAAATTAGAGGCAGACATGCAATAAAAAGATCCGATTGGGGGGTTGACCTGCCGTACAGGACATACAGGTGGTGGGTGGGGAGTCACCCTTAGAGTAAAAGGGCACTCTCTCGGGCTGAGTTCTACTTAATTGTTAATCCGGCCCGGAGGAGTAGGGTTATAAAAAAAAATGTCACGCCGAAACTAGTCAAAATGGATTCAGGGACGGTCAAAATGGATATTTTCGTTGAAATCTGAAAACCAAAATTTTTCGCGATTACAATACTTCCTTTACTTCGTACAAAGAAGTTAAACAATTATATCAATACTATTGTTAAGTTTACCAAAATCAATATTCGACTCTAAAATTGGAAAAACAAATTTAAGTTAACATTAGTCGTGAATATATATTTTGGCGTAGTTTCCTCAAATTTTTAATAAAATGTTATATAAATTTTAATGAACCGATCACTTTCATTACTTTTTTCTGATATAACATCGGAAGATCGTGAACAAATTCCATTTTTTTCTTCTAAAATTTGTTATCTTTAATATTAATCGATTTCCATTTAATCTGCATCGGATCGATGAGATTACGGATTTACCGACGTCTACAAAATAAGACAATAGAGAAACGGTTTACGCACACATTTAACATTTTGTAATATAATTTCACTCAACAACGACCAAACCTTTGAGTCGTTATTACCTTATACCAAGAAAAGGCAAACGAAGAAAACATTAACGGTTATCTAAGGAACTTCTTTAGTTATTCAGTCGTATAAATTAAATCCTCAGAACGTTTAAACCCAAATAAGTATAATTTATACAGCCGTTTCACTTCTGCTCATCAGAAAGTAAAAAACGGAATGTATCCTATATAAATAACGTAAAGATAGAGAAATTGTACGTGAAATCAACGTTATTTAAATTTTAACGTAATATAACCGCTTATTTTTATTTCAGGAATACAAATTTTAAATGTGCAACAGTAAAAGTTAAGAAATGACAAACGGCAAATCTATAAAACAGTTACTTATTATTACATAGGAAAAGAATTTTGGATAAAGCGTGTTCCAGTGAAGAAGTACAGAAAAAATGAATCCTGTTACAATTTATAATTATTATATATCTATATTTTAATACACGCGTGCACGCACATTACTCTAACTCTCTCTCACTATCGAGTCTAAAAAAAAAAAAAAAACTAATGAGGCAAAACGTTTTAAGTACTACTTAAGAGCACTTAACTAAATTATAAAAATTCCGACACTATCTCAACATTATCAGTTTAATTCAAGTTCATAAAACCTAAAAAAAAAAAAACATTTAACCGAGCGTAACATAAACAAAACGAAAGTCAGCTAATAGCATCTAAGGCGATGTAACGTGCAGGTTCCCGGTTGTCGGTGGCACAAAAACGTAACAAAACTGGGGCCTACGACCACCACCCCGCGACTCATCGCGCTGTTTCTATTTTTGTCTCGATACAGTGAACGCCCCTCGTGACAAAAATAGGAGATCCAACGGCACCCACGCCTCCTGCGCTCTCCTTTCTCAACCCCGATAATCGCTTGTGCGTTGTTGCTTTAACACCTGCATCGACGCTTTTAAACGACAGAGCGGTTAACAATAAATCTATATAAATGGCGACCGATCGAAAAAGATAACTTTTTCTTTTGTTAAACGATCGTCAACATAACCGTTTTACGTACGTTAAAGATGTACGGTGAAGTTATAATTAAACGGCATTAATCGCGTTGTTTATACTCGATAAAGCGTTTATATAATTAACGTGAAAATACAATTCCCGACTGAAATACGTAAACAAGAAATCCAATAATCTGCGATCAACAAGTGGCAAGGGTTAATTGAAAAACGAAGATCGATATTTTCATTTTATTTCAATCGACTGAATCTCAACGAAGAAGCGACTTCTAACGTTTAATATATAACAGGAAATAAAACCTCAAAACGATTACGACTGCGTTCAGTAAGCGGATTTTAAACGGGAAAAACAAGAACGACTTATCAGGTAACAATGTTAAAGATGGGGGTAAAGCGATTAAGTAAATTTTTAATTTAACGAGACGTTTAAAAATAAAATAATTTATTTTACAATTACTCTTTCTTTTAATCTCAACGGGGTTGTACAACAGTTTTACGTAAATCTAACGGGGAAAAGTGTGAACAAATATTCAGCAATTAAAAATTATTAAAAGATAAAAAAGAACGCCGTAAAAATCATTATGATATAACAAAGTTCGGAAGGAAATCGATACGTATCAAAGCTATATCAGGGTAGAACTAACACAAAAAAAAACCATCAAAATATGCAAATATTTTGATGGTTTCACTATTCTTATGAAAACTAAATTTGATCTTGATCAGAGTATTTTATAAAACATTAACATTTCCCAAAAAAACTGTTTATTTACAAAATATAACAGACTCGTTTCTCTGAACTAAATCTAGATGCAAAAACAGAAATAAGAAAAGGTTAAAACAGACATGTTTCACTGGTAAACTGAACCAAATCTCAGTATTAAATAATAAGAAAAGTCGATTAATTATAGCTGTAATCGATTATTCTATAAATTAAATGTAAACCGTAACGGTTGCGTTCTGAATTATCGAAATAATTAAAAGTGAAAGAAACGTCCTGAAAAATTCCAAGAATTCGTCGTCTTGAAACCCGTACGCCTAATGTTTGTGGGTGTAGGGGCGATTCAAAGAGAATGTACGAGTTTTCAGTACCCCAAGTCCAGTAGTTCTGACTATTAAAATACCCACAGAGGTAAAAATACACTTCATCTGTGAAAATGCCAATGCTGTCTCTAATGAAGTTCTTGAACCGTTAACAGCAGTGAACCCTTTTAGCATAATCAGCAGTAGTTAGCTCGTGGTAAACTTGCATTCAATACGGATAACATTTCAAAGTTCTCCTCGTTACAGTGCGGACTGAACCTACTAAAATGTCCTTTTCTCCGGCTGCCACTTTAATGTCCTGTAAATCTACGTCCTTAAAACTGACCTGTGTCAGACGCGGTCCTGGTCAAACACCGAACCGGTTTCACGAAATTTTTTAACTAAAGTCTGAATAACATTTTTCACTGGTGCTTCCTTCTCAAATTTCTCTCCGTTTTGCGTTACGTTTGCCGTCACACAAAATGAGATTTAACTTTTAGATAAGTTTTCGGCAGGAATACACGTTCTTCAACAGTTAACCTCATTTTAACAAACAAAAGATTACGCAACGTTGTTCAAAAGTCAATGCTCGACGCAAACTAGCAATACTCAAATGCAGGCAATAAAGATTCCTCCTCGCTCCGGCTCCAGTCGTACCATCACCTTCCACATTATTTTACTCATCTCAAACCAATATATGCGTTTTAACATAAATATGCATTTGGTATCAACTACTGAGTGATGGGGCCTCTTTTAAATTCAACACCCTGCAAAAAGTTTATTACGATCTAGGAAACTACAACTTTTACTGTGATTTAATGGGAAAGCAGAAACATTCATATGATGTATAATCGTTATCCTAATTAATAATAAAACACTGGCTTTCAGTAAATTTAAAGTAAAACCAAGTAGAATTGTTAACGTCCTTTTACTCGTGTTTGCATGATTTATTTCACCATCTACTGAAAATTTTCTTAACCTCTTTTCATTGTTCGGTTAATTTATTTGCTGCGATCACAGTATCCAATGGTTATTTATCGATGCACCTTTTGCGAAAAACTTGCTAATATGCAATGACAATTGCAACGCGTTGTTTTTAGCTCTCTGTAAATTGATTTGTTTTTGGACTTGTCTGCTGATTTACGTTTGTTAAGACTTTGTTTACGTTTGTCAAAACTCCCCAAAGTTTTTTGGGGAGTTTTGATTACTTTTTAGTTATCAGGATAAGCATTTTGTGTGGTTAGCTTTGGTTATAGTTATTAAATTATCGTTTTAAGGGGTAGTTTTTTATTTCTATTATTGGGGTATTCGGTTTTGTTCGGTATTTTCTATTAGTATGAGGATCGGCAGTCATTTTGATTTGAAAAGTTTAAAAACAGTTAAAAATTACAAATTTCGGATGTTGTTTATCATAGCAGCTAGTGACAACGGTAGACATACTGTTGTTCTGACTGGTTTATTGTTTAGTATACAGCTATTCTGATTGTTTGCTTTTGTGGTTTGTTTTGTTTACATTAACTCTTATTGGTTTAGTTTGTGTTTTGCAGTTTCTTTTACGGTTTTTATTTGTGTTTGGTTAGTTTGATTTGTTATAATTTTGGTCGTCTTCAGTTATTTGATTAGTAATTTAGTAATATTTCGTTGGTAATATCCTGTAATTTTGTTGCTTTGGTCGGTCTGTTTAGTTTCATTTTGAGTCACTTCTGCGTTTGATCTGTTGATGTGTGTTAAACGGATACGGATGAAAGTAATTGGACTCGAGAATATCACAGAGCGCATTTTGCGGCTTATCTAAGAAGGAATAGAGAGGTGGCAGAGGCAAACAGACAGGGTAAACGCCTGGAGAGGAAGCATAGGCGGAAAGAGAGGAAGGTCAAGGGAAAAAGCGGCCGAAGAAGCTAAGGATAGAGGTTCGGGAGGCCAAAGAGGAGGAGGTTCGAGTTGACAAAGAGGCATCATAAGAAGCTGAGGAAGCTCGTTTGCGGCGGTCTGTGGAGACCGTGGTTGCAGAGAGTGACGTGATAATAATGAGGCTGTCAGTGTGGCTGGTGTTTCAAGTCGACAGCAGCAATCAAGGAAGGTTGTTGGAAGAGTAGAAGTGACTGGAGCGGCCAAGGCAACAACTTCGGCGGCAGTGGAGGAGGAACATGGTTCAGATTCTGATGCCTGGATTATTGAAGAAATATTTGGTCCTTCTGTGGGCCAGGAAGTACCAAAAAAAGACTAAAAAGGCTGAGACTGCCGCCTTGAAACCAAGCATTAAGAGTTGTTAGTGTTACGGAAAATCCTAAGGATGTGAAAATTGTGGTGAACGAAAGCGAAACTTAGAATAATATTCGGCAGAATCAGCAGTTAGTCAGAATAAAGTCGGTTGCATCCAAGTCATTGCGGCCTCGCACGATTATATACGTCGTTTCTCAAGAGCTGGGTGAGGCAGGTTTTGTAGAGGCTGTTCGCGTCCAGAACACTACTCAATCAGTGAATTTAATAATCTACAAGACGTGAAGTCAACAAAAACACGACCCTCCTGAATGAAAATCCTTCGTAACTCGTTGTCACATTCAATGATGTAGTGAACCACACTACTGTCCCGTCTACCTGCACGAAATATTACCTTCAAAAGATAATTATAAGGTCCTGTTTTTGTTAACTTCACGTCTTGTAAAGTTAAAGATTACGTTAAGATGAGTCGGTTTTTCGGTTGCTTTGGTTTGGGACACGTGGAAAAAATGTGTAAAGAGAAAGAACTTTGTTCGTTCTATGGAAAGGAGGGTCACCATGCCAGGAATTGCTTAACTAAGGAAAAAGGTGGCATGCCCGGGTATTCTAACTGTTCCAGTGTCGGGAAACCAGCCGGGGATGACTGTAGATCGGATAAATGTCCTGCGTACAAGCGTGCGAGGGACATTCTGTCGTCGAATAGACATATGATAGTGGTTGTTTTATTTAATGTTTTTGTGTTTAGGTTTATGTTAAAGTTTAATATGTTTACTTGTGTTAGTGATCTTTTTTTTGGGTTATGTTTATGTTAGCTTTAGTATTTGTTTCTTTAGTGTTTCTCAAAACTATTTAATATTTTTGGTGGTTATTGTTAGGGTTTATTATTAGTTTGTGTTTATGATTTTACTATTGGTTTGGTGTTTAGGTTTAAGTTTATGCGTCCATTTATTTCGTGTTTATGTTCTGTTGTTGATGTTCGTCACTTGATGTTTTTATTTTCGTATTTAACTTTGTTGGTTTAGTGTTTTCATGTTCTCGTTTTGTTTTGGTAGTTTTAGTGATTGCTAGAGTTTTGTTTTGATTAGTTTTAGTGATTGCTAAAGTTTATGGTTTCTTTTCTTTAGGTTAGTTTTAGTGTTCTTTAAGTTTTTTATTTTCTTTGTGTTTATATTTATGTTCTTGTTAATTCCTTTCCGTGTTGCGTGTTGAGCTCACATTTTTACAGTTTTCGGGCAAGTCTAGGAGTAGGTCAGCTCAATTGGTACGGTCTTGCTTAAGACCATTGAAATGTAGTTTAATTAGGTTAGTGGTAGTACACCGATGGGGATGTCATTCGTGGCATTTGCATCGGTGGCATCCTAACTGAGTCATTGTGACTGAAAGACGTCTGTTGCTGAAGTATTGAAGATGACCTCCGGTAAAGCCCGTCAGGGCTAGGTTCTGAGGGGGTGGAGTGGCGGCCGTAACCGCCATGGAGAGTGTCTTCCCTTCGGGATCAGGATGCAATACTAAACGATCGATCACAAGTATATAGATATACAACCGGATATCGTACAAAGATAGGGTCCAAATGCATGAAAAATATAAAAATTAACAGCGTGCACTGATGATCCCTGAAAGAACCCACCTTTTTTTTGTTTAACCTCCGGGACTACCGTTAGGTATTGCTTCAGAGGATGAGATGAGTGATTTGTAGCTAATGTAAAAATGCCATGCCTAACTGGGATTCGAACCCGAGGCTCTGGAAGAAAGGCCGAGATACTACCACTCGCCGAGACGCTACATACAGGGAACAACCTGTATGTATCAACTGTCACAGGCAACAATTCGCGAGATCTTGCAACTGTCTGAATTAAAAGGAAAGGTTCAAAAAGTGAAGACCATAAAAAAGGTCGGCTACTAGAAAGTTAGGAAAACTGTGCTTAGTTGACTGCCAAAGGTTGCATCTTATGCACAAGGTGCTGCGGCTCCTATAGATCCAAAAACGTAATCTCCGAACTAGCACCGGTCCTAGCAAACATAGTCTAACATATCATCAATCAGAAATTGAAAGGTCGATCGTCAAGAACCGATCTTCTCGGTTATCCAAAACCGAGAAGAAGAAACCAGATGTTTCCCGAGAAAAAATTCTTTACAATCTACAAATGAGCCTCCGATTATTACTAAGGTGGAGCAAACTAAGCGAAAGCCCAGCTAAAGCCTGAGTCAAATAAATCGCAAGTCATTGTTCAGATCGAGAAAAATCCCCGTTCAGGAAACGAGATGCCTGAAAAAAGAGGATTTTGGACGACCAACAATGGAGCTTCCGAAAGCACGGTGGCGTTAAAATGAGAGGGCAAACACTTCAGTCGCTCCACACGCTTCAGCGAGGAGCGCATACGTAAGGTCTCGACTCTGATGCATTACTGACCGCATCATCGGAGCCGGTATCATCTGATGCCGGCAGCAAGAAATCCTCCGTAATTTACTGCCGCGGATCAGAAGATTCCATCTCCGAGACCTCAGACACCTTGGCTTTCGTCGTCAAGGCCTTCAGGAACATGGAAAAAATAAAATGGCCAAAGGGGTAAACCAAGGTGAACGTAAATAGTTTTACGAGCTTTTAAAGAATTTAATGAAAGGATAAGCTTTTTAATATCTGACTGCAGCTGTTTTGATAGATCTGACATTTCTTTAGAAACACATAGTGTGTTTAAGTTGACAAGGGCTCTTGTCAAATTGTGTTCTTTTGGGAGTTTTTAATGTTCTATGACAAGACTATTTCTGGATGAACAAGACTAGACTAGTTCGCTAGTGTTTCTATTAGAGGGAAATTTTTTATTTTTTATTTTTTGTACGGGAAACGGGCTAACAACCTTATCAGTCGATCCCCGAAAAACACAAAAAAAGATAAAAAAGAATATTATGCTCAAAACCCTTTTACAAAATTTTACTTAAAATCTACAACTAAATAACCAATTCAATAGTTAAATAATCAGTCTATGTATACTAAAGAAAAAGTAAATATAAGAATACTAAAAAGGCTATTTAAAAAAATAATAAAGAGTAAAAATTAACAAATAACGGTTGACGTTTTTGGCATTCTCAACAGAATACTTACTTACATTTAGCTTAAAAATACCTAAACCGTTTAAACCACTGATTTAGATCGGGGGAAATCTGAATTTACTTTTCCCTTGGAATCAACTGATGATTGCTTAAACAGGGATCTATAGGTTTAGATTTAATTTTTTTTTTTAAACGGCATTTGAACGTAATCTTGTTTTGAAGTACATTTCAAAAACAGTTAAGAGTAGCCCTACATTCATAATAATATAAGTATTAAAAGAAGTGAATTAAACAAAATTCAAATAAATAATTATCTTATTCAGTAAAATCTGCTACCTAAGGCATAAATGATGATAATCAAAGTTGTTTGTTAACTAACTTCCGGTGGTAAGATCACAGGAGTCGTAAAGTAAAATGAACAAATTTAAATGAAAATCAGGGCTACTTGCAAAGGATCACCACAGAATCAATTATCAATTTTTATAAAATAATTTCCTAATACGAATAAAGCATGTAAAATGATCATAAAAAATTAAAAAGATACAATTCTTTGAAAAATGTTATTACGTCTCTTATCATAAAAAAGGTTAACGAATAAGTACAGTACTTTAGCCTATTTTTAACTGAACAAAACCAATCGAGATCAAGTAATGCAATAAACTAAAGGTAATTATCACGTTCAATAGATAGCAGATTAATTACCGTTAAAATTTAGACGTATTACATTCATTTCAATTTATCTAATTTGATTTAAACAAAACACTGATAAGTATAAATTAATTTTTCATTTAAGTGCTTATTAAAAAAAAACAATAGCGCAATTTTTTGATAACGAACCATAATTAATTTAATAAAATTGAGTCTTTTACATCGATAAAAAAACAATCTTTGAAATGAATAATAAAATATACGTTTTACGTATTTACACAGGAACGACAGAGAGACTAATTCAAAACTACCGTTAACAGGCATCATGTAATGTACAGATTAATTACCCGAAAAGTAACAGCTATAAATGAATTAACTACGATAAAAACAAACTAACAGCGAACTGCATTACATCTGCAATGTCGTTTACTTATTACAATGAAAACAGGAGTGGCGATTGCTGAAGCAGATTTTATCTGCAACACCAAATAAAACAATGTCTAAATCTGAATCCGCTCACAAACGTGCGCTGAACTGGAAAAGTTTCATAAGTTTCTAAAATATCTATACGATACTATCGCCGATCATTATTGTACCGATTCGTAAGAATTTAGATTTGAAATCTCACAAGGACTTTTTAATTTATATAAAGAAATATGTTTTTAAAAAATGAACAAATAATAGTCGTCACTTCAAAATTATATTTTCACCGGATTTTTAATATATAATGGCTTTTACAGAATAACTCTTAACAGAATAACGGGAAGAATGACAACATTTAAAAAATGAAAAATCTTTAAATTGAAAGACAGTAGAAGGAAAACCGATACGCAGAAGTTGATCTGTTTGTATTCGATCTTCTGTACATAAAACAAGTTTGAGATATGATTTCAACTAAAAAAAAAGAACACAAACTCCATGTACAGCGACTGAATACACGTAAAGGTAAAAATTTTACGTTTAGAATAATTTTTAACTACTTAAACAGAATAAATTAATAAATATAATAAAAGCAAAACGGCTTTTACGGAACAAATATCATGCGATGTCAGTAACAGGGAAAACTAAAATCAAGAGCGAGTATAAAGGGAAATTATCTGGCAAAGATCCAATGAAACGCATTATGAAACCCTTACACGGATCGGCTAACAGCAAACACAAACTTGCTCGAGAGTACGACTACAAGACAGAAATTAAGGGTTTGATACTTTATCGTACCGTTCTGACGGTAGAACAAAGACGGTGATCGTAATAGAATACGACCGAAATTTGAGCTCTGCAAATGAACGGAGAAGGCATAATCCGTTACATTTTACTTATTATAATGTTTCGACATTATTAAATTAACTTTCTAAAACATAAATGATTACACCGTATTGAATTCTGAATAAATACGATATTGATTGATAACCAAACTCCCAAGGGCAACCTTCCACGGTTACCTTATTATTAAGAGGAAATAAATAATTTCAGCTGTGTAGCAAAACATGTTAAAACGAAAAGCTAATTTAATTTTAAGAAAATAAAATAGTAAACCGCAGCAGCAGCAGGATTAGTAGTATTGTTATTTGATAATTAACAGTTAAAACAAAAATTTTGTTAGGAAATCCCAGAAAATTTAACTTATTTTCTTAAACCTAAAATAATATCAAAACAGTCAATATTTTCTTTAACCTGGATTATTTTTATCGCGCAATAATCCAGAACCGTAACTCAATCACACTTAAAATAAACTTTAAAACATCACTAATAAACACGCAAGAAAAGAAAAAAAAACAGTACGCTGTTCACTTCAAACCCCAAATATGAAGTCCACACCAAAATAAAAACAACACCTAATTTGAAGATGGCTTAAAAATATAACAATTTATTTCTATACCGTTAAAAATGTTATTTAAGTCGATTTATTTTATTTAATCTTATTGAAAAGACAGGTCAAACACCCCGCCAATGTGAAAGTAAAAGTCATTCGGAAGAACTGTAAAGGGGAGAAACCTGCGCCTAGAAATAAATACCTAAACGAGTGAAACATCAGGTAACGACTACTACGCGTGAGGTCGGGAATCTGTTACAACGGATTTCTTATTTCAAGTTCTAAAACCAAGGTTACAATATCGCGAACCAGGTTCTTCCACTATTGGATTTGTTTAATGCAAATATTTAAATATCAATTGCAAGTTGTTGCAAAAACAAAAAAAAATTAATCTAGAAATTAAAAAAAAAACTAAAATATTCAACACAAGAACATGTAACTACTATTTTTAAATGTAATAGTAGTTATAATTAATTTTTCCGTATGTTAGCACGTATTATCACTATTCATTTCTCATGAATAGCTTTCCTATGTTCTATCCGCAATCGGCATTCGGTATAAGGAGTCCAATGGCAACACAGAATCTTTAATGTGCCGGAGTTTGTTATCTACTGTCGTCGTCCGGTCATCGTGCCACATAGCGCGAAGAGTGAGTTTTACATAGTTAATAAAGTTGTAGTAACACGGGTAGTGAAGGATTAGTTTATATACGTCTTTAGCAGCGGAATCTGCACGTTCATTACCGGGAATGCCCACGTGGCTAGGGATCCAGCAGAAACTCACTTGTATGTTGCGATGGTTCAACTCAGCGATTTTGTTGTAGATTTCGATTTCGATAGGATGTCTGGAATATACGTTTTCTAAGGCTTGGAGAGCACTACGCGAGTCACTGAAAATAAGGATATTTTGGTAGTTAGGGTTAATGCATACTCGTAATACTACGTAGACCAAACATATAAGTTCTATCACTGACAACAAACCCGCAACCAACAGTATCTTTCTGTTTCGATCCATCAGTGTATAATGCTCATCTGGGTTAATCTTGGAGAGAATATAATGAAATATTTGCTGGAAGACAGTAGGTGGCGTTGATTCTTTATTGTACGTCGTAAGATCAAACATAAAATTTATAAGATTGGTTGTCCACGGAGGATATGAGCACGGACACGTTGGGAAAATAGAAGATGTGTCAACATTTATAAGGTGTAGTGAAAATCGGGTACGAACACCAACAGATGCAGTATAACGTGGATGGTCCTATCTTCCTAAATTTGGATTCCCAAGGACTAAGTCAAAATCCGGATGATTTAGCTGTTCTTTAAGACGGGCAAAATAAGATGGACCCCATCTACCCCAAACTGATGGCTCACCGCAGTCGACAAATAAGCTTGATCTAAAGACACCTGTGGCAAGCCGAGGGAAAGCATGATGTACAGCAACCAGAATTTTATGCACGGTATGGCGCGCTGAAGAGTAGGCGACACAACCATAATCTAAACGGGAACGAACTAAGGAATAATAAAAACGTATCATACATGACCGATCGGCACCCCAATTGATGTTGCTAAGGTCTCGCAGCTAAAAGTTTGGAACATTTTGTGTTTAATTCTTTGATGTTTTTGACCCAAGTAAGGCGGCAATAAAAAATAAACCTATAAACCTGATATCAGGAGAGTTAGTAATAAGCTCTCGGTTGAGAAAAACTTGCGGAATGGAAGGGTTCCGCAGCCGAAAAAAGACTACACATTTTGTTTTCTAAGGTGAAAAAGTGAAGCCGGTAACCCTGGACCAAATTTCATGGCGAGTTATAGTGTTTGTTCTGTAGTAGTCTCTCTGCTGTGGCTGTTGAACGGGACGTAAGAAAATAAGGTGGTACTTAAAACAATTCCTTGAGACATTCCATTCTCCAAGGTGAGCTACTCGATAAGGAATCTCCAAGACGAACACGGAAAGTTCGGTTCGTGTTTGCATTTATCAGGGATTTAAAAAAACCGTTGATAATTGCAAGCATACAGCCCTTGACTCCCCATTCTTTAAGGATGTTAAGAATAGCACGTAGCCAGGCCATGTAGTACGCCTTTTTGATATGAAAGAGATAGCTGCGAAGCGCTGGCGGGGTAGAAAAGTGTTTTGAATAGCTGCTTTCAGTGACACTAACTGGTCAATGGAAGAACGTCCTCGGCGGAAACCGCATTGTTTTAGACATAGAAGGCCGTGTCTCTCTAAGTACCATGTGAGCCTGCGGTTCACCATTCTCTTCACTTTGCAAAAACGCTTGTCGAAGAGATAGGACGGTAGCTTGAGAGGCTTCCTTTGACTTTACCAGGATTAAGTATTGGTACGACAATGGCTTCTGACCAGATCGAAGGGAAAACTTGTGAGGAGAATAGACTATTATAAATACACAATAGGTGTTGTAGCGCCGAATTAGGAAGGAAAGCATACTGAGACGAATGTTATCAGGTCCAGGGAAGGTGTGACATGTTATTCTCGCTGGTAGCACTCTACTCACTAAATTTATTGATATGCTGTCGTGGCATGAAAGTTACTGAATATCGTTTGTATGTGGGTACATACGGTTTAGGTGGTGGCAATAGCAATAGTCAGGCGCGCGGGGTCTTTGATCTTCCGCGGGTAGGCTGTTAGTTTAGCAGTTCCTGAGGGCTACGTGGTAGTTAGTGGTCTGCTGTCTTCTTAGAAAGCAAACTTGACTACGGCCCCCCAATTAGAGTCCCCCAATTAAGTAACTCATAGCTAGAAATGGAGAGGGTGGTGTGGCGACCAGACACGTCACGAGGCGGGTGTTCTCCCTCCGGGGGGAATTGAGATAGCTGCAACTATCGACTTTTTATCTATCTTAGTAAGCTCTGAAATAGTGGCTGTAAGTGAAGAAACTTCATCAGATAACATCTGCACAAGATTTTTTAACTCACAGCAGGATCCGCATTGTAGGTTATCTGTATTTACAGGAGCTTTGCTAGATTTCGCGGCGGCAAAAGAGATCTCGGGTTTAACTAAGTTACGAAAGCTGATTAAGTTTCTATGTTCTTTTTGTGCGGTTGGAAAGGATAGTTTCTGCTCCGTACATTTTCTGAAAATCGCTTTCTCTTCTTTGAAAGTTGGGCAATCCCAGGAGCGAGCTGTATGTGATCCACTGCAATTTGCATATTTCTCGTTTTCTTGGCAGGTAATGTCACTCTGGCCTTCCCAGTACATCAAGCACAGACATCTGTTTTTGAGCAAGATGTAGAATAACCACACCCTTGGCATTTGAAATATCGGCGTAGGTTGGGTATGAATGGTCGTGCTCGAACCGATAGATAACATATTTTTACTTTCTCTCTTGGTAACGGATATTAAATGCCAAAATAAAGGAAGGTATATGTTCTTCCACTCCGCTTTGCCTTTTCATTATTCGCTTCACCTCCACAATTTCCTGAGTACGAAGCTCACTAGCCATTTCGTAATTGCACATCTCCAGAAGATACCGGAAAAAGTATTGAACTCATTCATAAATTGTTGGGGTAGTTTTATTTGTAAATGGCAAACGTATGTGCAGAGAATAGAATTGAAAGAATTTATACTTGTCTTATCTATTGTATTATTGTAGTTAATACAGGATTAGTTGTTAAAGGTGTAAATGTTAGCAGTAATTATAATGTCTTTTGTCAATTGAACTGAATTCTGAATTGTTTTTACAATTTGCTACCTGTAAACAAATCAAGACCTTACTTTAAATTTTATTTTGTATGTACGAGGCTCGGATGATAAATTTTGTACATATATGGATAGCACGGGAATGAAAAAAGATATTGGAAATAAAAAATTAATAAAAGTACAATACCTTAGTTATAAAATGCAGTATTTATTTTTCAATATAATCACCGTTTACACTGATACACATCTCCCAACGTCTGACAAGTTTTTGCATTCCGTCACTGAAAAACTCTGGCGGTCTTTATCGGAGATCTAAGTGGCTACAACTTTCTTCACCTATCGTCGGTGGTGTAATGAATATCTTTGAGCTCCACTTGGGATGAGGGAAGAAGTGGAAGACGCAGTAGCCAAATCCGGCCAGTATGGCGGATGCGGAATAGGTTCAAACTTCAGCTTGCGCCGATCCATCAGAGAGTTTGCGCGGTATTCATCCTCCACAGATTTTACGGAAGCCCAATTGCTCAATAATATGGCCTACTCGTTCTTTAGATATGCCTAACTGAATAGCGATGCGTTGCTAGGTGATTCACCTGTCACTTTGAAGCAAATCGTCCACCTCCTTTCGATGTTTCTCCTCAGTCTCAGAAACCGGTCGTCCGCTGCGAGGCGCTTCCTCAATTGTCGCTTTACCAGCTTCAAATTCGCGAAATTTCAACGCCCACCTATTCACAGTAATCCTATCAACAGTTTTACTACCGTAAACCCGTTTTAAACGTTAAACATATTCTTAGGATTCACATTTTCTGCTGTTAAAAATTCATCACTGCGCGCTGTTTTAACCTGTTGACATACTGGCCGGACTCGATTCCATTTTAACTACTACTGAAAACAAACCGGTAAACGGATTTCAACGCATTATCGCAGCATTGTAGAGAAGGACTTTAGCTATCATGTGCTGTCATGTCCATAGTACCTTTTGTCTCCGTGTAGCACGCTAGTATGCAAAATTTATCAGCCGAACCTCGTAATCATTGTTTATTATTATTATTTTATTGACAGTTGTTGTCATTATTATTGTTATTATTATTGCTGACTGAGCTTATTTTATTTATGTTTTACATCGTTAAACTAATAAACTGTAATTATATAAACATTCTGAAATTGTTAATCTATCAATATCTGATCGAGCCACGAACACGCGACAATATATATATATATATATATTGAAACTGTTTAACTAATCGTTAAATCTTTGTTTTAAATATTGTTTACCAGTATTATGTAAAACACTCAAAACGGGATCACTAAAAGTTATATCTTAAAAAATATAACAAAAAATCGATGAACTTGGCAAGATTTGGACATACGAGAAAGAATTCTTCATTTAAACTAAATAAGGGAGGCTATTCTACTTGTATGACGAACTACACGATTTTCATGAATTAAGTAATAAAATCAATTTCTCATAACCTGAAAAATATTTCCAAAATTTTAATAAAGTATTCCTGATTCCTTAATTAGCTATCTACAATTGGCCTAAAAAACACCGCCATCAGAAATCATAAGATTACTTATTTCATAATAAACATTTTGTTTACTCTTTATATCAATATATCGACATAATTGTGACGATAGGAATGATTACGCCTAATCTATTCTATCGTAAAAAAAATAACAATAATAGAAAAGGTGTCTAACGTTTTAACGTGCTTCTGTCAAAATAGAAGTAAATTAAAATTTTACAAAATAAAATTTTTTATTTTTCCTTTTGTGTAGGTAGCAATCTGTTCAACTAGTGAACAACAATCAATCCTCTCCCCACGACCCAACGAGATGAGGATGATATGTATAACATGCAAATTATGTGTCTTGTACGGACTCAGGCGACCATTCCTGAGAAGTAGCATTAAAGTACACCGGTATCAACTTTTTAGAATTCAATTCCGTTTAAAAGTAACTAGCGTTTACTAGCATTCAAATCTTTGAGCCTACGACTTCGAAAATCAGATGTTAAACAACTGATTTGCAACGGGTAATAAAATAACATTAAAGAAAAAATTGAAAAAAAGCTTATTTTACAATTTTAATCTTTTAAAAAAAAATCTTCAGTGAATAAATAAATACATTTAATCTAACACATCGTGAACGGAAGACCTGAAATACGCGTATGTCGTCGTGTGCGGTCGATTACTGCCTGCTTTGGGCCGGGATACCGCTTCATAGTAATTATCGGATCAAAGCAAAGATTTCCTTAAAATGATCGTCCTTAAAAATGGCTTTTAAAAAATTTCCGAAACTGTCTAAAAAAAAAAAAATATTAACATTTATCCTAATTTGCAACATTTAAGCTCTTCAATAGATTGTTAGCAATGAATACTGAGATAGGTTACCTGTATAATATTTAAATAAGAAAAACTATAAGACTTCATTAACTGGGAGAAAAAACTACGAACTCTTTACAAGGGTGTATTATAAGATATTACCGAGATCATGAACGTAGCCATATAAAATCCGAGGTTGATTATAATAACAAAAATACTGTATGCAGGTTGAATCTTTCTAAAATACCACCTTTGTTTCAATTAGCTAGGATTTTTAAGCGTACTAATTTAGATATAAAACAACTCAAGGGATGCAGAAAATACTCTTAAAATTAAATTCTCAGAAGAATATACGAGTACCTTAATATTTTTAGAATCTAAAAAGAACATAATTTAATTACTACCTAAACAATATCTTATTTATCTTCATCACTAAAATAAAAAAGTGGATTGTAAACAAAAAAAGATAAGAAAAATGAGAAAACAATATAAATATAAAATAATTTAGATACCGTATATTAAAAACCTACGTCAAAGTTTTACGTTGTATACGAGGTTAGAATACACAATAACACAACTGTTTCAAACATCCGTTTTAAAAGAAGTAGTATTGCGGACGGGCGTTTATTTGTAAAACATTTAAAACTAGACAATGCATTCATAAATATATAAAAGACTACGTACGCGATTAAATAATGAAAACAAGAATCCTTTTTAGTTATGTTAGACTACACCGTAGGAAAATACGTTTATCGTAAAAGAAATCAATTAATGAAGCGAAGCGTGGTCGTTCTGGTAACTAGGCGATATAGAGATCTGTTAAGTCATATATAGTAAACGAACATTTTGAGCATCGATCTTTGAAATTTGAACGCGCTAGAAATGTGTCATTTCATTTTTACTTTCCTGGCATTTTTACTTTACTAGCTCTGGAGTTATGTTCCAAGAAGGAAAGTATTAGTAATCGGCCAAAATAATGGAGTATAGTTTTTTTTTTATTCCTCGACGTTTCAGAACCAAGGAATCCCAAAAAATAAGCAGGGGGTAATATGTCTATAGGTAAATATAGACATATAATACGTATGTATTGTGTGTTGGCGTATTTGAACCTCATTAACGTGTGAATGATAAATCGATTTTGATGAAATTTTGTACAGAGACACGTGTATGTGGAGCAATGTCTTGGTCAAATTTTGGAGTCAATATCCCAAGGGGTGGAGAGTTTTTTTGGGGGTTCAGTTATTCAAAATTTTGCAAACATAACACCACTTTATATAAAGTTCAATCCACGAGTACACCCTTATCTTCCCATTTTTTGAAACCGTTTCCCCCAAAAAACGAAAATCTTTGTACTTATTGCACATTTTTCAACAGATTTTTTTGTCTTCTTACTAATGGAAGAGACCCCCCCCCCAAAAAAAAATACTTTGGGGCAATATTACTGGGGGAGCCGATCAAAGTTTAAAATATACATTTTTTGATTTTTTCAAATGTTTTTGGGATTACTTAAACTTTAATAATAATAATAATAATATTACAATAAAATTTCATTATAATTCACCCCTACACCCAAAAAATAATTATTAGGTAACTTTTTACTGGATGTACAACTTTTTGTTAGTTTCTTCCATTTCACATTAAACGTAGAAAAATTTAAAAAAAAATTCTTAGAAAGTGATTTTGGTGATGCGGGGAGCAGAAAAAGTAAAAAATACCGATATTTTGAATTTTTAAAAGTTTTTTGGTTTATTTAAACATATAACAATAATTTTATAATGAAACTTCATCATAAATTAGCCTCACTCCAAGAAAAAAAAATTTTAGGCAATTTTTTTCATGTATCATTATTTGTCCACTATGTAAGAAAAAATAACCAGACCCCGGAATGTACGAAAGTATTGTTAACAGATTTTTCCAAATATCTATTTACAGTTAAATATACAGGAAAAAAAATATTTTTATATGTAAAGAAGAATGTCCATGTATATGTTTACCGATTATTCAAGAACCTCTGTAACGATCTGAATTGGTTATTTTACCACTGTATTTATTGAACTATGAGGAAGGCTATATAATAATACCTAACTCGTGCCGAAATAATTCCATTAATGGATGGAAATAAACGACAGCTTTTATTATAAATCCAATTTTGTTTTTTTAAACATCAATAAAAATTTAGTTCATTCAACTTTGAGAATGGTTTTAAGCTTAAAGTAATCCAAATAATGCTATTATTGAGACGGTTAAACAAAGAGCGTTACATATATTTTGTCATTTATGTGTAGAAATATATTAAATCGCTTACTAAATAATATTTTTTTAAAGAAGTTAAAATAAAATTTCCAAAATGTTTTTCTATTTCGGAATAAGAGTTGGGAATTTTGTCAACAAGATAACGCGGTGAATTTATGAAGTTTTATTGCACACTGTTATCGTGTTTAGGTGAGCCATTGTAATTTTTCGTAACGAACGCTATCTACAAACTGTATATATAATAATTAACCTGCCAATTGTTAACATGCGTTTTATATTCGTGACTTCTTTACGTTTCACCCGACCGAAACAAAAGGGTTTTTGTTTTAATAACATAAATTAATTCAATTTGAATTAATCGTCTCGATTTGGGTCTGTATGTTCATTTATACGTATACATCACGACAAGCTATTTAACGAAATTTGGAGGATGAACTTACTTCACCAAAATATGACAATTAACACGATCAAAATTTTACTATTATTTTTTTATTTTTTCACTTCAAAAATATTTTTCTTCTCCTTTCTTAAACAAAAATATATTTATGGCATTTATTGGCTCTGGAGTTAACAATTTTGACTGAAGATTTTTTTCCGGTTAACAATTAAAATCTTAACATTTGTATTCGGAGTAATAACCGTAATTTCAGAGGCCAAAAAATAGTCGGGAATCAACAGTTCATCAACGACTGAAGAACTCTATTCGTTATTACCGAGCATCTCATGTATTTATTATTTATTGCTCCCTCCGCTTGCGCTGTTGAAACGAAGGGAAACCACGATCAAACAAAAACGGTAAAACGATGAAAATAAAAGAAAATTCAAAATTAAAAGTAAAATCACGATATCACCAACGGTTTAAAAGGCCGGGCACGTAAACACGGGTCATGAACGAACGTTTATTGTTCTACTACGGATCAGGAAGATTATTATACACAGTATTCGCCGTCGAATACTGTAATCACGAATAATATTGCTTTTTTAATTAAGACCTGATGTACGGGTTTATAAGAAGCCTAACGATTTTATTTTTATAGGAATCATAATTTCTGCTACTGTTATAATTTTGCTCGCGATATAACGAAGATATTATAATTTTATCAACGATGAAGACATTCACGACAGGACGTTAAGTCGACATAATTTTAAACATTTGACGACCGCTTTTATGTTACATTACGTTACGTAAACAAATTTACACGAAGAAGTTTAGTTGTATTAAGATTATAACAAACATTTTTTAAGTTCCTGATGACGAAATTTTATTCTGAAAGCGCTTGAACGTATATATAAAAGAATTGTTGGTTTTGAAAGGAATTGAGTTTTTTAATTATTACGTGAAGAAGATATAATTGTAGAAGAGCGATCAGAAGAAAATATGCAGCCTCCAGCCACAATAGAAGACGAGTAAGAAAACCGGATGACAACAGGCAAACACGTAATTATACCGATCAAACTCACCGAGAAACACGTTTGTGAAGCAACGCATCTATATTTGAGACACAAGAAGAAGCGAGTGAACTCGATGGTGATTTTTAAGAAATTTAACAGTAACAAAAAATAAAGAAATACGATAAGCTTTACAAATTCTTTGGCAGTTCATCTAACACAAAGTTGGAGATTTTCATAACCTATAATTAAGAGCGGTTTATTAACGAATGGTCTTCTACATACTCAGGCGACCGACTAACAATTAAAACAATTAATTGTATTTAAAAAAATTAATTTAGCTGCAATACATTACGTTTGTTTATATACATTTGTTATTTACGGGAATGGATAGCATGCAGAAAATCAGTTTTTCTGATATATGTCAGTTCAATTTTCTAATTTGTATGTTTAATGCGTGGAAAAATCGTTACACAATTTCTGTTTAATATAGTATAGTGAATGTTAAAAATAAAACATTAAAAAAAACGCAAAATTAAAAGAAATATCATCTTCGGTTACTGATATCATAACAGTATGACCGCAATAAAAATGGCAGGAATTTAAACGGTTTCAAAAATGAGTATACCGGGAGGAGCTTTGTTGCTGCTGTCATAGGCTACAAGTAAAAAGGATCTCTCTTTAATACTCTACCACTCCTTTGTAGATCAAGTTCAGCAAACAAACCGGTTCGATTTTTACGTTGGTATTTACGGTAAATATATAAAAGTACAGAGATTTACTATCTGTGCCGCAGCAAATTTTATTTGTTCAATAATATTTTTGATTTATACCTTACTCGATGTACAACAGAAGTAATTAAACAGATTTTTCAATACGGAGTACATAACTAAGTGAAAGATGGAAAGCAACTGGTTTTTAAGCTAAGAAACTCGGAGCAAGTTCACAGCTCAAAAACCGTTAAAAAATTATGAAAGGGCTTGAATCTAGTTTTTACAATTGCTGAAGTAGAATAACAAGAGATAAATATTAAAAAACACGACTGTCGAAAAAACATTGCTTATAAACATCGCTCTTTTCAATTTTGGTTTGGTTCCACCATGATTTTGTATTATACTAGGAAATACTCACGTTTGGACTTTGAAAATCGGAAGATCGGTTACGAAGATATGACATTTCCGAGTAACCGTTATCTGTTAGATCGAGAGTGAACCTGATACATGCAAAAGTTAGCCTTCAACAGACTAACAAATAATCCGTTTGAATTTTGAAAATCGGACGATTGTTTGCAAAGGTATTGTAAGAGCACCCCATTGCACCTCCCAAAACATCGTTCCAGGGGCACCCCGTTTATAACAAATTGATGGTGATGAACGGTCTAGCCTAGCACGAAGTGTTTGCATCACCTCATAACTGTATCCTCACACGCAGTCCCCCCATGGGAAGCCCATTATTATTATATAACAGAGATCTTTATTAAAAAGAATGTTTTTAATTTATTTAATATCAGTTTATTTTATTTTACGTAAATTAAATTCTATTATATTTATAATATGAATCATTCGATTGATTCGAGTCATTCAGTCAGTCATTCACGCGGAGCCATACATCTAAGTCGGTTAGGCCGCTGAGCTGCTAGGGTGGAACAAATACAAACATACACTCTAAATACATTACAATCCTTTTTCGGCATCTTGTAAAAAACAAAGGTATTAAATTTTTCGGTATTATATAACGGCATACCATTTTCAAAAGCGGATGGAATTATATTTGATGTGTAAATTTTGCATACAGTTTAAATAGCCTGTTTTCCCAAGGAATAATTTCTATTATTTACATCATTCACTATAGCCTTCTGACCTTTTACAATTTTTAAATTTTCTTAGAATCCTAATTCAAAAATAATATTCTTTATCCCGCATGTAAGACCCTAACCAGTCGATGTAAGAAGACTGATCAAAAAGAGCAAAGGTTAATAAAAAAAAAGAATAAATAAAAAGACCGAAGAAATAAAAAATAAAGTAAAATATAATAATTAAATCGTAAAAAGAGGCATTAAACACTGAGCCCGTAAAGATGAAATCAGAATAAGTAGAAAAAAAAAAAGGTACATTATTAACAACTTAACAGTCCGAAATTATTTTGTTTTCATAACAGCAACTTAATTCTTCGACGTACGGCTGTGTAAACAATTTGTAATCCAGAAAACTAAACCTACACGAAAACAAAATTAGGGACTAAGAAATTAAATAAACTCTTTAACAATTTATAGGTTTACATAATTTAATAAAACAAAAGCGTAAGTGAAATGAAATAAGAGAACAAAAGGAACAGAATGGAAAAAGGGAATGAAAATATAATAGCATGAGAATAAACAGTAACTCGCACTTCTTTCATTTGAATAAAGACGAAGCGTATTCTTTTTTATATAGCACGATTCACCGACATCGAAGGACTCACTTTATTTAATTTATTTTCACCAGTAGTAAGTGACTGGCTGAACGTACAGAAAAAAATTAAATAAAAGTACAAAACTACAACCCGGCGGTGACAATGGAAGAATGTAATGAAAAAAAACTTTTGTTATCGCAAGAATTTAATACTTTCAAATAACGTTTACTCATTAGATTACGAACTCGAATAACACTCACTCAATTTATGCATTCATTTGCATACTATTTATCATATTACACCACTTCTCGTATTTTATTTAATTCGATTTTCTCTATAACGCGAACTCAAGCCTTCACAAAGGCGTTTAACGAAAGATAAAACGACAAAACGATACTTTCATTGTAATAAGCCTAGCCGTCACGAAAATGAATACAGAATACGAATTCCTAATAAAGTGACTTTATATATTCGATATACTCTCGAAAACGCTCATACGTAAGTACTTAATCCGTTTAATTCACTTTAATAAAATAGGACAATCTATTATTCTGGCCGAGTGAATAGTAACGGGTGTGTTGCCTCATCCTTAAACCTCCTACAACATAGTCAGTGATTTCCTCTCGGTAAGAACGCATCTTTCATATTATTCTTTTTTCTAAGGTTAGGTCTCCGGTGCCCTACACGCAGTGAAAGCTTCAGATACTTTCTTTACCGTCTGATCATCTTCTCCGTATGTAACCCGGCCGTTCGATCTTCCTGAGGGTTTTTAAAAACTAATTGTTATTCTGACGATCTGCTTTAGTGGGCTAAGTACAACATTGTTTTAAAAGAATCTGAGTAATCTCTATTATTGTGCTTAGCGTCAACTTCAGTTTCTTAAAACAAACGCAGATGATCACACGAATATCTTCAGAGGCCTTTAATCTCCTCATTGCATTGTTTTCAATGATTATTTTTAAAATATTTAGAATAATTCAATTTCTTAAATTTTATACTTCCGACAATAAATACACGTTTTCATCTTTGTGATTCTACTCGATATCTATCAACCATTACTTCTGTTTTCTAGTCAGATGTACTACTCCAGTGCATTTTAGGTAGATTTCATAAGAAAGCTACCTATTGTAATGGGTACCATGATTAGACTTCCGGAAAATTTCGACATATCTTCGCGTCTCACATCTCCCAGACCCCAAAATCACCGTCAGTCAAACGTTTATATATATATATATATATATATATATATATATTTCACTTTCTTGTGGACACTATATATATATTACACTTGATTGTGGACACGATAACTGCCGTAATTTTGGGCCACTTTCAAATTGATACATAAAATATAACAACCCAAAATCTCGGTTGAGTTTGTTAACGGAAAAAATTGGATCATGGGGGTGGAAATGGGAGGGCTTTTTCGAAAAAATAAAATATCGCTATAACTTTCTTATTAACTAAAATATCAAATTTGTTAATGTTCCTATTATTCTTTGGATAGGGGCCTAAAACATATCTACGTAAAGTTTTTTGATATCAACGGTTGACCCAGGGGGTGGAACAAAGTGGGGTTTCGAAGACAAAAAATCATACCTCCTTAATAAGGCACGTATCGAATCGGTAAAGTGGTCGTTGGTTTTCAAAACATTACCTAAAACGTTTATCTGAAACAATTTTTGATACGACCAACCCTTACGGCAAGGTATGACCAAAATGTTGCTGGAAGTGTAAGAAGATGGGGCTTGTCGCATGCTAAACATGTGAAACTTTTTTTCACATGCAACACCATTGTCGTATTGAGTAAATTTGAAGTTTTTCTTAACTTTAAGGAGGAAATCTTTTTTATCCCCTACTTAGCACCGGTAAAATCTACCTTCGCCTACCGCCGTGCCGAACAGTATTTTTTAAATTAACGATCTACTACTCGCATCCTAATTTCATACCGACTCAACAACGGTTTATGATTTTTTATTTTTTTCCTTCTAAATTTGGTTACTTGAATATTTTTACGAGTATTTCCTCTTCATCTCTATAATGCTTAAACCTTCAATATCATTTTCTAATAACGTATTTTCAACACTGCGTCAGATAAGTAATATCTTGTTAAGTACGATGAGTATCCGCATCATTATCATCTCTGTCATTATTTTCCTTATGCTATTAAACTTAATATTATCGTAAACTACTTATTTTTTTAAACTTATAATCAGGAACAAATATTTTAATTTATCTCCCAAGATTTGATAATTTATTAATTTAGTAATAAATTTTATTTTTCTTTACTAAATCTTGCCGGCATAATTTTCTTTACTACACGGAAGAAATAAAACTTCTCAGAATGCGTTAAGAATAAAATAAATTAAAAAAAACGACACACTTGCTTTCGATGTTGCACCAAAAAAAAATTTGGTTCGTGCTTAAAATGTCGAAACACAATAGTGAAAACATAGAAAGACTAAAAAAAAATTGAAAATTAAAAGTTATCTGTAATTAGGAAAAATTCTAATAAATATACCCTGTAAGATCTGTAATATATTTGTATATTTTGTATAAATTAATGTTTCCACTTACCAAAAATGTTCAATGTATGTGTCCTAGCGCTTTCGGTGTCACTTCTCCATCATCAGGGATTTTATTGAAGTTGTTAATTTAATATTCACGTGTTAATTCTGTATGTATAATTATAATTAAATTTAAGTTAAAATTGTTATGTTCACAATAGTCTACCGTCAAGTAGTAAAACAATTTAGACGTCAATAAGAATGTAACGTCATGTCCGTAAGGTGTTTACGACTATTATGAAATATAAATGAAATAGTATCAACCTATTAATTAATAATTACTGTATAATTTGTTTATATAGGATAACATTATCGAATTTTACTTGTTCGTTCATCAATTTACTATTATTCAGATATGTATGAAATTTTTCTAATACAATGGTTTTATTAGTGAATTCTAATATTTTAATATACACGTTGGGTTATAATTATGTCCAGTTTCTAAAATGTGTTAAGGAAATTAGATTTTTCTTTATTATATTTAACTATACAATTAATATAATATGTTCTTTAATTCTTATAGCGAATGAACGATTTGTCATTCCAATATATTGTAAGTCGCAGTTTTCGCAATTAAGACAATACACTCCTTGTTTTTCTAAAGTATAATTATTATTATCATGATTTATTGTTATAGAAGGATCTTTACAATTTATGTATTTTATTATTAGTTGCACACGCTGTTTTTAATTTAAAAGTTTTAAATATTTTATTAAATTTATTTGTATTCAATTTTAGCGTATTCATTTATTATATTATTATTCGTTAGCTTTATTTTGTCCTTTATGTGTAATTTATTTTTTATCTGGTGTATAATCTATTTATTAATTTAGCACCGTATCCATTATTTAAAGCTATATATTTAATATTATTTATTTCGTTATTTAATTTTATATTATTGGAATGACAAATCGTTCAAGCTAGGACACACAATGAAAATCGTTGGTAAGTGGAAACATTAATATATACATACTGTATTAATGCCGGCCTCCGTGACGCGAGTGGTAGCGTGTCGGCCTTTCATCCGGAGGTCCCGTGTTCAAATCCCGGTCAGGCAGGCATTTTCACACACGCTACAAATCATTCATCTCATCCTATGAACAATGCCTAACGGTGGCTCCAGAGGTGAAAAAAAAATCTGTACTAATACCAACGGTGCCAAACGCTTAAAAATTATAACTGTATATATATATATCTGTAAGATATGTGTAAATTAATGAAAAGTTTTTTCCACGGTTTTATCACTTACTATGAGATTATTAATTTGAAATAATTTAGACAACGAGTACGGTTTACGACCATCGTTCCATTTTAGTCGGAGTCGATTGTGACGGGGTCGATTTAGTGGTGCGGTAAATGTCTGAAGAGGTGAAGAGGGAATCTACGCACCAATTAACGTAGTCAATGAAAGTTTAAGCGGCCTAAAAAAAAATATTTGAACAGTTATATGACCGTTACAATTATAAATTTACAACTAAATTTCCTATCATTTTACCAACAAAAAAAAAATCGAATAGATTACAAATGTTTGGTTACGCACATCCAAAGGCAACCACTTTTATATGCTTACGAAAACGATCAGATTGTAAAAATGGATATTAAAAAAAATGGAAGATTGCTTGAAACGTTGTTTAAAGACCTTACTTAAATTTTTCATATTTTTTCATTTAATTTTAATTAAGAAAAATAAACATTTTTATTTGTCTTGGCCGGGAGAATGCGCATCTTTTTATTTTCCCAACTCCATCAAACGTTAGAGGCTCGTCAATTTTCAAAATTTCTTCTTTTTCTGTTTATTAAAAACGATGAATGTACATCTTTGTGAAATAAATATTTTCTCGCTTTCCGTGAACTCATACCCGAAAATTTGTAAAATGTTCGTCACATTTTGAGGTTTTAAACAATGCCCTACTTGATTCTCTTTCTTTCTTTTAACTTTCCTGGGAAAGGACAGAATTCAGCAAAAAAAAAAACTTAAGAAACATTTTTAACTTCGGAAAAACTAACTGAATGGATTTCCTCGTGCTGTATTTCGTTCGGGTTAAAAATCGAGATAAAAAATTTGTTCTTAATGTTTCACTCTGTAAGAAAACAAATAATACGATCATGTACACAGACTAGAGACTGGCTTAAGAATCGCTGGAAAAAATTGGCCATATTTGACCTTTATTTCATTGTTAACCTACAATATATAAAACCGTAACAATAATAACTTCTTTTAAACAAATAATGTCGTAACTCTACCCTGATAACTCTTATCTCAAACATTTTATACGCTTTTATTTACCTTGCTCGTGCACTGTGTCCAACGACGGGATGGCCAGAATTTTGCCAGCAATATTTAACCTACTTCCAGGTGAGATAGAAGCTAAAATTCTGCATGCATGTTTTTTGTCGATAACAATTCATTGTGATAACAAAAAATTTCATAAAAGGATCTATTTTCGTACAAATCTGATTGAAATTCAAACAATCGCGCATGCGTACGAAAGACGCAGTGTGTACTTATCTGTGATTTCTGCTGCGCAGGAAAATGAATAGCCTATGATAAGAAGATGGGTTTTATATGGACAGCTGTCAAATCATACTGAATTCAGTTAGGTTATAGACTGTAAAATGAACAAATGTTGCCTTTGTGTAAGTCACTTCGTCATGATTATGAGTCACATCTCTTGCATCAGTGCCGATTCACAACCCGGACATATCTATACCCAACACTACAATCGTTACTCATAAGTAGTTACCGTATAATTAATTTGTCATACAGTATTAATCGATGTAATCAAACGTTTATATAACGTTAAGTCTTTTCAGTTCTGTTAAAACTCATGATCTTTTCATATGATCATTCTTTTGTTCTCGTGTTCAATTTTTGTTACTTATTTATTTATTCTAATGTTACTTAAGTTAATGTAGTTTTTTTAAGTCTGTACGAGTAAGTCTGTGTCTGTACAACTTGAGTAAAACCATTATTTTTAAACCAATGTCTTATATCGATTCAGCTGATAACAGTGCACGATTAGATAGATATCTCCTCCGCGAAAAATCCCTTAAGTCATGCGGAAAAACACATCATTTTAAATTCTTACAAAAGCGAATTAAAGAGTAATTCAACGACGTTGATTTCGAATATCTTTCATTAATAAACTACTAACACAAGTGGAAGTTGTGCTGTTTCAATGTACAATGTGATTCGCGAGCATAAATCTACTAACGAGTTACGGTTTCCTAACAGGGAAAAAACCCTCAGATCAATTGAAGAAAAGTTAATGATTTCGATAAAATCGCGATTCATAAAAAAGTACACGAATTTCATTTACTGAGAAACGGTTTATCGATGTGTTACCACCTCCGGAAGATAATTCGGTTTTCGTCCTAGACAACGCCCCTTATCATTCATGTAAAAAGGAAAGAATTCCAGCCGCGGCTTAGTTCAAAAGGAGTGATTGTGAAGAGGATGAAGTTAAGATACAATTATTGCAAAGAGTTTTACGTATTAAAATACGTGAAATCCATTGAAAATCACTTAAATATTTTAACGCGTATAAAATTGATGGGTTAACAAGATCCAAACATGTAACGGATACTACTGAACCAAATTATTGGAAGTCGGTTAATATAACAGAAAACAAAATTGAGCCTCCCGTCAAATTTCTTAACACTGACAGCACTACGACTTTCTCGCAACACGTGACGAAAAAGGAATTGATGAATTGAATTTATTATTTCCTTATTATCATAGAACTTTAATCAGATGTTAGTGAAATTTTACCAATTCTTACGGACATTTGACGATTTCATAACTCTTAAAAAACTCAAATAAAATGTCTTAATTTATTTAAATTTAAAATATAATAGCGCGGGGTTACTGAATATTAAAGTAACCGAATAAGATATAGTGTCAGTTAATCCTGCTCTTAAAATTTATGCACAAATGTGTTTGAGTCGGTTATTCATTTTCTGCATCATTATATTAAAGAAATCCATCTACGATTGTATACAATCGTGTAGAGTTACGTAATCATTTATACAATATGTTTTAAAATGATAAATTAACACATTTCCCTGAGATTTTTTCCCGGAAGTTTCACAATCATACACTATCTAATTGTGGCAGTAATTTTTTTTTTTGTTTAATTGAGACTAAAATGTATAAAATAAAAAGAATACAAAAAAGTACCGAAATTTCTCTATTTGAAAATAACTTTATTACAGTATAAATTGTTTAGAAAACTTTTTGCAATACAAATATACGTATTTAAAGATGTACTAAAAAAAAAAAAAAAAATAATTCCACTTTTATATTAAATCAAGAAAGAAATGTACGTATTAAACTATTTGATTAAATTCAAATATCATTTTATATCGATAATGATCTATAAATTTGTTTTTCATTTACGTAGTGAATGTACTTTTATGTTCTCTCAGTTAGATTTAATTATAATAATGCGTACTGAATGAATTTCTTAACAAAATTCCTTTAAATTTTATATCACGAATAATAAAAGCGTGGGGCGCCTTTTATTGTATTAAATTATACGTTATAATCACTTCATTGATAATTTACTAAGTAAGTAATACAATGAAGGACGCCCCACGCTTTTATTATTCGTAATATAAAATTTAAAGGAATTTTGATAATAAATTCATTCGATATGTATTATTTTAATTAAATTTTGCTCACAGATGTAATAAATAAATTTTCATATAAAACGTACATTCACTACCGTAAATACAAAACAAATTTATAGATCATTATCAATATAAATTGTATTTGAATTAATTCAGAGTTTATTATAAACATTTAATCTCTTGATTTAATATGAAAGTTAAACTATTTTAATTTCTTTAGTTCATCTTTAAATATATCTGTATTGGAAAAAATTTCCAAACAATTTAAATTTAAATTCCAAATAGTGAGATTTCGGTAACTTTTTTGAAATTTTTTCATTAATTAAATAAAAACGTTTTAATTTTTCTTCTTTTAAGTTTGTTAGAACTTTTATTTTCCAAAATCAATTTTTTTCAATAATAATGGTTGTATTTTTATGTGAACAAGTTACGAAAAAATAAATCAGCTAAAAACTTTACAAACTAAACCGTGAAATAAACCTACATTTTACGAGGGTAAGTCAATTATTATCCGCAATTTAGTTATATTTTTATTTATGTTGGTAATACTGTTGTGTTGCGTAGATGACGCATGCGTGGTTTAATTGTTCTTATGTCTGTGCTGGTTTGATGCTGCTAAGTTAGTTCCATTATCGCTGCCCTGCCGTTAACCATGCCTGCTCCGCTTTCTCTTTGCACCAAAGAAGAGCAACGTTCAGTGATCCGTTTTTTGTGGTCGGAAGGTGTATCAGGAGCCGAAATTCATCGAAGACTTTCGGTACAGTACGGGAACAGTGTGTTGCCGCAACGGAGTGTCTACGGATGGATTGAAAAATTCAAAAATGGTCGCACAAGTGTTACGCACAACGAAGGAGCCGGACGACCGTTTACCGCCACACATGGGGAAAACATTGAGCGTGCACGTAACATGGTTCTATTAGACAGACGAGTAACTATTGATGAAGTGGCACATCGTCTGCAAATTAGTCACGGTTCTGCCTACGAAATCATCCACAACAGACTTGGGTTTCATAGAATCTGTGCAAGGTGGGTCCCAAAACAACTCACACAGACAAAACAAACGTGCTTGGAAATCTGCCAAAAACATTTGGATCGCTATGGTAACGAACGGGACATCTTCTTAGACAGAATTATCACTGGTGACGAATCATGGATCCATCATTACGAGCCGGTGAGTAAACGGCAGAGGACGGAATGGAAACTTCCAAATTCGCCCTGCAAAAAAAAGTTCAAGGCCCAACCGTCCGCAGGAAAACTGATGCTTACGTTTTTGGACTCACAAAGCCCAGTACTGGAACATTATGAGGAAAGGGGCACGATAATAAACAGTGCGCGTTACAGTGAGATGCTCACTGCCAAGCTGAAGCCTACAATTCGAAGCAAACGCCGAGGACTGCTGTCGAAAGGTGTTGTGTTGTTGCACGACAATACCCGTCCACATACTGCTGCCCACACTGCTTAAACGCTCCAGAAAACTCAACTTTGAAGTACTGGCTCATCCTCCGTATAGTCCCGATCTTGCCCCTTCTGACTACCAATTGTATGGTCCACTCAAAGGGGCATTAAGGGGCCGTCGATTTACCTCGGAGGCAACAGTGAAAGAAGCGGTGCATTCCTGGCTCTCAGCTCAACCGAAAACCTTCTTTTATGAGGGCTTCAGGAAGTTTTTACAACGATGGACCAAGTGCGTTGAAATGCAAGGGGACTATGTTGAAAAATGATGTACATGTAAGTTTCCTATTTGTATTGCAATAAAATGTATAACTACATTGCGGATAATAACTGACTTACCCTCGTATAAATGTAACTTTACAACAAATCCACATGCACTTAAATTACTTCTGAGAATAAGATTGTGATTACATAACCTCTCTCCCGTCCTAAAAAAATAAAACTAAAACGAAAAAAGAAATTAAATCGATAAACAAATAAATAAAATAAATATATTAAAAATGATAATAAACATCACACGAACCGTAATCCGTTCCGATATTCCGATGAATAATTCAAACGAAAAGAAGGTATCCGCTTTAAAGAATAATTTACTCCCGTACAAAAGAACACAGAAATTGAATAAATATTCAGATACATAAAAGAAAGAGTAGCCCTGACATCGGTAAATACCGATAGATTAATAACTATACAACATAAATTACTTCACAATATTTTAAAAATATAATCCCGCATACGATTCTAATTTTGGACAATAATAAATTTAAAAAATGTTAAATTTTTATTTATTTTTATTACGGCATACGAAAGACAGCGTCACGCTAAACGTTCAGCAGAGGTCATTATGTATGGAAGTGGGTCATTACTAATAGCTAAATAATAAAAGAAAAAAAAGTTTAAATGATTCACGATATATTATCGTTATGGCTTCAAAAGGTAATAAAATAATTTCTCTGCAATCAGTCACCTTTGTAGAAACACGATCCAGAAACTTCTAGAATTTCTTTCTAGTTAATTCATTATATTTTATTCTCCAACACATATCTTACCTATTTCCTTTAGTAACATTCTTTAAAATTAATTCGAACGTAATTAATACATATTAACGTGATATAAAATATATAAACACCTCAAAAAAGGATCTTACACCCGCTTTTATTATTTTTTGATCCGGATGATTTAAATCAACTTCTTAAAACTTTTGAGCGTATCGGTAAAATACATCGATGACATAAGACATACAAAATTCATTATGTTTCTGTTTCAAATCTAAAGCACGGCTGAAACGTTTGAATTAAAATCGCAAGCGGCAATAAGCCACGATCAACGCTGCATCGAGCCTCGTCAACTCTTTGAAATACGAGGTTCGGCTGGTAAATTTTGCACACTAGTATGCTACACGGAGACAAAGGTAATATCGAGTTGGGCGTGACAGCATATTATAGCTAAAATTCCCCCCTCTATAAACCTGCGGTAATGTATTGAAATCCGTTTACCGGTTTGTTTTCAGTAATAGTAAATTGGAGTCGAGTACGGCCAATATGTCAACACGGTTAAAACAGTGTACAGTGATCGAACTTTTAACAGCAAAAAAAGTGAATCCTAAGAATATTTTTTTATCGATTAAAAGCGGTTGACAGGAGTACTGTGAATAGGCGGGCGTTGAAATTTCGCTAACGTGAAGCTGGTAAAGTGACAATTGAGGACGCACCTCGTAGCGGATGACCAGACCAGCTTCTGTGATTGACGAGAGACATCGAAAGGAGGTGGACGATTTGCTTCAAAGTTACCGGCGAATCACGCAGCAACGCATCGCGCTGTTCAGTTAGGCATATCTAAAAAACGAGTAGGCCAAATTACCGAGCAATTGGGTTACCGTAAAATCTGCGCACGATGGGTAACGCGCAAACTCTCTGATGGCTCTCCGCAACCTGAAGTTTGAGCCTATTCCGCATCCGCCATACTTGCCGGATTTGGCTAGGTCGACTTCCACTACTCCCTCATCTCAAAAGGGATCTCAAAAATAATCATTACACCACGGACGATGAGGTGAAGAAAGCTGTGGCCACTTGGATCCGAGAAAGACCACCAGAATTTTTCAGTGACGGAATGCAAAACCTTGTCACACGTTGAGATGCACATATGTGAAACATTTATCAGCCGAGCCTCGTTTATAATATTAATATTAACGGTTCGATTGATATGCTCTGCGATAGTTTTTTGCTGATGCTCCGCGATTTCCTAAAACGAACGATAACGAAATTATTACGGACCTGTTAATTAACTAGGTTGAAAAAAATCGCGATTTAACACATAAACTTTTTAAAAAACTCTGAAAAAAGTAACGTACAGTACTGTAACGTGTTTCTGAAAACTTAATATTTCCAATGTCCCTGCCAACGACGCTTTCTTCTTTCAGTACAAAATCGCTGAACGAACTACTTCTTCCAGGATCACCTCCGTCGTGTAACAAAGCTCAAGGACCGCAACAACGCGCGTCGACTGTACTCAGCCTAAAAGAAGACAGATTCCTTTTATCCCAGCCGCAAGGTAGAAAGGAACTGACGTTATTTTTTTCTAGGGATGAAAATCCCTTGATCGTCAAAGTAATTTAATATTAAATTTTCCCGTAGAAAATAATTCACTTTACATAAAAAGATAAATTATTTGAAACGGTGATATAAGTTGAGCCGACGGCTGAAGTAGCGTACATTATCTTCATCAAGTGCCGAGGTCGGATTAGATTCAAACGGAAATAAAGTAGTACGAATGTATGCGGAACCGGACCGATGCGAGTACAACGCAATCCTACAGATAGTCTTACTCTTGTCACGTACAAAATTTACATTTTCGCATATACTGCCGCTATAATTTTTTGTAAATTCATGGAATAAAGGTAGCGAGACCGATATGAAAATAAAAATTTATCTTCCTTAGTACGATGTAAATTTTTTCAAAGTGCTGTATTGGTAAAATTGTTCTAATTTTACATTAAGCATTGCAATTCCTTATTAATATCTACTTCTTTACTACGACACTGAAAAGAAATGTAAGAAAAACAAAACTACAATGAACGAGTGGATTGCGTTTAATATAAAAATTAACTCGTAAAAAGCTCCAAATAAATCTTCAAGATAAATGAAAAATTTGGCGAGTTAAAAATAAATAGAAAAACGTTTCACGCTTAATTTTAAAAATGAAAAGCGACTCCAGATTATGTAAACAATTTTTTCTTAATTCAATAAAAACAAGCTACTAAAAAATTTACTGTAATAATCGTTCAATAAAATTACTACACCTTCCGTTATGTTTTATATACTTCAGTATTACTCGTGGTTTTAACGTTTTATACGTCCCGAATTAACAAACCTAAATGACGACTATACGATATACGGCCCGTCGACCTAGTTCGTCTGTCTACACAATTCTTTTACAAATTTTTCTCTTCACTTGATCGTCTAATTTAATTTCAGTTTAATTTAATTTCAGTTTCTAATTTAATCTAGTTTAATTTCATATTTTATCGATCCACCTACTTTTCAACATCCTCCTGCAACACTACATTATAATTCCCGCTATCATTTTTCTTTTAATTTTCCTGTAGCAAATGCTTCGCTATCAAAAACTACTAATTCTAATTTTTAAGAACAACCGATATACATTGATATTAGAAGTATTCTTTTCTACAAGAAAGTTCTAATTCCTTATGCAACTCCGCTTTTAATTTCCAACTAACTTCATCAATCATTCCATACACATCGATTCCTTATTTTAATATCCCGATTCCTAATTACCACATTTTCTGTCACTTCGTTTCCTTAATTTTATTCTTACTTTTTTCAAATTAAGCTTCTCTCCTAACGATGGAATCATACCGTTTGGAATTTCTTTTCCAGTTTTTGGTTTCTATCAAAAGAATATTATTACCAGCAAATCTTTTTTAATTAATAGCATCACGTTTTCCTCGGATAATTATTTCACTCTCCAATTAATCCTTTGATTCCTGTACTGCTTCTTCCAAACACTAGTTGAAAAGTCAGGGGACTAATTACAACCTCGTCACCTCGAATCGATTATCTTTTTACTTCCTTGTATGAAGTAAAGGAAGTATTGTGAGCGCCAAAAATTTCGATTATTAGATTTCAACGGATATATCAATTTTCACCATCCCTGAATCCATTTTGACTGGTTTCGGCAAGACGTCTGTACGTACGTATGAACGAACGTATGTGTCTCGAATAACTCAAAAACTATTAGCCGTATATGTTAAAATTTTGGATTTAGGACTGTTGTAACATCTAGTTGTGCACCTCCCATTTGAATCCAATCGACTAAACCAAGCACACAAAAAAAGCTCACATCCAAACTTTTGGATTTTGGACTCTTTCTTAACTGCAGTAATCAGCCCTCATTGAGAGCTTTTCAACGATATATCATAAATGGTACTTACTTTCATTGGTTCCAGAGTTAAAGCCAAATAAAATTTTAATTAATGAAATATTTGTATCTTACAAGGGGAAGGCAGATTCGGTTCGAATCAGACTTCATCTCATTTTTTTTTTGTTAACATTTTTTTTAAAATTAAATATATTGTTTTAATAATTGTTAACCTCTGATTGTAAAAAAAATTTACGATAAATAATACTTCAAAAAAATAAAAAAATATCACACGTTATTAATGAAATATGTATGTAATTTTATGTACTTTTTATTTTTAAAAAAAAAAGTGTATATGCAATTTAACAGGCGTACAAAGAAGTCATGTGGGGCCCACATCAGATTTTTTTCATCTTCTACTTAAAATCCCACCTGATACAGATTGATAACGACTATTCTTTCACTTTCGGGAACCCGATTCTTCTTAGAATTATCCTTCTTAAGTCTGCCTTCTAAGATTAGTCCGAGTGCCAGAACGGTCATGAAACAGTGACACATTGTGCCCGATCATTTAAACATACCTTATATCGGTTTATACAAGTATTTTCGATGTACGAGATATTAAACTAATAATGTGGTAGTTCCTACACTTATTTAACAAGACACGTACACAAAATTAATGTTAATTGGAAAGATTAAGATAAAAAATAAAGAGTATGTGTACCCAATATTTCTTTTTTTTTTTTTTGAAAAATATAAAGATTATTTTGGTATTAATTAAATTCTATGTTTATTTGTATGAAAAGAACTACGGTGGATAATAAAAAATCGAAAAATTGTTTCTAAAAAATAACGATCAATAATTATGCCTATCGTCTATATTGGATAGACCATGAGAAGAAAGGGCAGTATAATAAAAAATCGAATAAAAAATAAAACTTTTCACTTAAAAGAAAAAAAAATTCGGTAAATTAAAATAATATTATAAGCGATTCAATCATAAAATATTATTACAGCGATTGAAAATAAAACATTTAAATGATTCTTAAGTATTAAAACACCAGTAAAAACTCTTATCAGACAATAAACGCGAAATTACAGTTACAAAAGGAAAGCTTAACGCTTTTAGCGTTAAGTACATAGTAACCAATAAAAACAGATAAAAATAAAATAAAATCGTACCGATACATTTCACAGCAGTACTTTTTAAAAAATGAACAAACAAAAAACAAATTACATCATTACTATCAGGATGACACTACAGCTTCCTTCGTTCTATAGCATTCATGTTAATTAGTTCGATTCACGAACAAAGTAAACGATTAAGTTTTATAATTAACATATAAAAAGTTTATAATTTATCCCTCAAAATCTGGACGCAGTTATCATTATGAAACGGCGGTAACAAATATACGAAAAAACGTAAAATGACTTTATTACAATGGATAATATGAAAGCTAATAACTGCCACGGGTAAATTTTATACATTCGTATTTAGTTAGTAATGTATATTTTGATGATTAAAGTTAATATTTTTAAATATTTATTTTTTCGGATATTTCACCACATTTATTTTAAACACAGGACAATATAAACACACACCCAACATTATTATTTATAAGATTTATCAGTATTCTTGCTCAAGTACTTAGGGAATTTTGAAGCTAAAACGGAGTTTTATGAACACAGATATTAAGCACTCTGTTCGTAAGTTACTTTCCCCCGTAGTATGAAATTAATGGAAATATAAATTATAAATTTTATTACCGTAAAATTTATATTACACTTTTGAGATTAAAAACAAATTAACTTATTAATATGATGAATAAATGATTCGATCTGCAGATAATTAACTAGATGCCATTTCCAGTATGAAGATAAAATTAAATACTATACTCTGCTCTGAAAAGTTATTAAATCAATTTTTCAAATAAAACCGTTTGATAAAACTACCAGTTAACTATCTAGTTATTACATGCCGGTTAAAAATTAAATGTTATATAAAAAAAGTGAAAAACAATTAAAAAGAGAAAGAAATAGCAGATTATTATATAAATTTACAAATACGAATAAAAAGCGAAGCCGGACCGATATAAATATATAAAATTACAAGAAAAAGGCTTTATGGAATTGTAAGAAGCAAAGAGAATTTTTATGGAAGCAAAAAAAATTCGAATTTACCAATATTAAAAATACACAAGACAACCGAAATCCAAAAACATAAATAAAGACTGACGTTCTAGCCGTACTACCACAAGCGAATCTTCACGATTAAATGAATTAGTAGAGCTGGAAGTACAGAACAAATCGGGAAAAAAAATCGATTAGAAGAGTTTTCTGAAAAATAATTGTTAATTTAAAGAAAGGAAATGTAGAAATAAAGAACTGTTTAGCGAAAATAAAGATCATGCACAAAAAAGAAAAGGTCGGTGAAGCGCATAAAAAAAACCGGTAACTCGATAGTTTCTTATAAAAAATCTGATGTGGGCACCATATTTTATTTTTTTATTTTATTGAATTATTATTTATCGTAAAAATTTTATTACAATCAGAGGTTAATAATTATTAATAAAATATATTTAAATTAAAAAAAAAAGAAAGGAAATGAAATCTGATTCGAACCCATGTGCCAAGGGAAGGCACATGTTCCCTTGATCCAAATATTTCATTAATTAAAATTTGATTTGGCTATAACTCTGGAACCAACGAAAATAGTATCATTATTATATATAGTTGAAAAGCTCTCAACGAGGGCTTATTACTGCAGTTAAGAAAAAGTCCAAAATTCAATTTGTTTGGATTTTTGGGTTTTTTTGACACTTTTGGTTCGGGCGAATGCAATCAGAAGGAATGGTGCACAACTAGATGTTACAACAGTCCTATATCCAAAATTTCAACATCCTACGGCTAATCGTTTTTGAGTTATGCGAGATATATACGGTACAGACGTCACGCCCAAACTATCATAATGGATTCAGGGATGTTCAGAATCCGTTGAAATTTGTTAACTGAAATTTTTCGTGATTACACTACTGCCTTTACAAGGATGTAAAAATATTAGAAACGACAACGAAGAGTTTAGCTAAAGGCAACTCGAATATAACATTTTTAAAATACCTTTTTACGATTTTTTTCTTTATTTCTTCCTTCAACAACGCTATTTAATATACATTTCAAATAAAACGTTCAATTCATCAAGTTTCTGTAAACAATAGCAGTAAAAATTTGATTTTTTGATCCGATGCAAGAATTCGGTACAATAAGTAACGGTTCTGAGCACGAAGACTAACAGGGGTTACTTTATATGTGTATGTTTTTCTTTAATCTCAGCTCAACTAAGCCCTGTGTCACTGATGCAACCCGTTTCTCAAGGCGCCAATCCACCTTCTGAAATTCAATTTCACAAGTTATTTTGTTTCCCTAAGATTTATAACAGTTTTAATACATAACCAGTAACATTTCTTAATATAATTAGACTCGATGCTATATTTAAGAATACTCCAATAAGTTTATTATTTATTAATTCGGTAGTACACGCGATTCTAAAAACCGTTCTTACTTTAACAGTAACAAAACATTAATTTAAAGCGTTACTCCTCTGCGCGTTACGCAATTGTTTTTATAATTTAGCTAGTATTTATTAAATCCTACATACTGAACTTCAGTATACGTTAAGGGTATCCGTCTGTTCGCTAATCACCCCTCAAACAGATATACGTTTTTAATGAAAATATGTTGTTTTTTTTTAGGAAAGACGGTCATTTAAATTCGACCTGCAGCCTGTATAAAATTTCAAAAATATGTTCGGAATACCTTAGATCTATCTCATGATCAGAAACTATATTTTCCATTCTTTCGCTTCAGTGTTATTTTACTAACAAAAATAAATAAACAGACTGTCAATCGTAATCGATTGCGGAAGATTTAGCCAACGTAAAAAACAATTTTATATTATTGGCAAATATCGTATGCGCTGCTTTCAGGGAAAACGGACATCATTAATTGACGACTGTGGAGGTTTTACGGATTTTTGTATTTAAAGTATTGTTCGAAGAGGAAAACAGTAATAAATAAAATTATCGAAAATCAGTGTAGGAATAAACGAGAAAGGGATAAAGTAAGAAATGCTGTATACTAATGATAACGGTCTGAAGACGCAAACACTAAGTTAAATGTGGGGTAAAAAGTAACGAACGACGTATCTAACACGCAGCCGGTAAGAGTGAAGAGAGACAACATAGTAGCACGGGAAAATTTCCCTCCTCAGCTTCCCTTCATCACCGTTTCCATCGGACGATGATAATGCGAAAACGATTTTCGCCCACCACATAAAAAATCACTCTTTTCTAAAAAAAAAAAATTTCTAAAAAATTTTTTTTTACTAAAATTTAAAAAAAAATAGTTTTATATACGTGTCTTTTTCATTTCATATAATAGCAAGTAGCCCCTGGGGGAATGGGTATAAGATAGTGATGCGGAGATTTGGAAGATCCCTACCCGTTCTCACTGGGAACCTCATGAGAAGAGTTATAGAAACGTTGTTTCCAAAGGGTGAACAAGAAAATAGATCTGAAACACCAGCGACAGATATCCCTCTCTTTACAGCTGGAGAGTTTATAGATGCCAGCAGAAAATTGAGAGCCTTAATGGTTACTAGGTGAAGCGGTAAAGGCCCTGTGGAGGTTGACCAGTTACCTCTAGAAAATTATTTTTGGAATAATTTCTATCATTAAATATGAAAAATTAAATTACGTTTTGATATTAACACTCCATCTATTAATTACTTAAAGATCTTTCAAAGGTATTTTTATTAAGGAATACACGCCACCTAAAACTACAACCTTACTGAACGATCGATGTGCAGAGAGGTATACGTCAACGGTGCAGTTTTTTAAGAATATCGCTGCAGGTTTTACGCGAACGTGTGATTAGATGGAAGATGGGACGAATAACACTAACAATGACACTGCACAGGAATAATTCCAACTACAAATGCACATGTTACCGGCCGGGCGATGTTTTCGCCAAGCAATTCCGAACAATGTTTGCAGTCACACACCTCCGTACGATGAGATATTTATATGAAACAGACTCGAATCAGTATAAGGTGGGCTGACGCAGTAGAAGCAACAGACGATGATGGACGATTACTATATCCCTTAACTAAAAAAAAAAGTAGATATGATTCAGAGTGTAATTAAATTTCGATAATTACCTGTTTAAAAATATTACTCGGATGTTTAAAAGCAACTTTCTAGATTTTAATTTTTTTACATGCTTCTTCACAATAGCCAGATTAACTTGTTTGAAGTAGGTGTTAGCTATGATTTTTTTATACCGGATTTCTATAATACCGTACGTTGAAATCCCATAACTAGGGGCGTAATTGAACAGTGATCGTGAAAAGTTTATAATAATTTGTTCGTGTTCCCAATGCTTCCAAAATTAAATCAAATTAAGAGGAGAAAAAAATAAACAAAAGGAATCTGAATGCTAGAACAAACCGAAGAACGAGTGGAAAAAATCTAATCACACAGGGACTGACGGAGGCTGATTCATGTTTATTGTCAGAGAATAATAGTGGGAGAATCTTTTTGCTAACGCCGAGAGGGAGGTGTATTTGAATAGGAGAGAGAAACAGGTGTACCTTGTGATCCAACGCAGGTGGATAAAAACGGCAACACGCAAGTAATTAATACCAATATTGTCGGTAATATTGCAGGGCCATACGAAAATATTTCTTATTTTCGTATGGCCCTGCAATATTACCCCCCCATCATTTCCATCCTTATGCCGGTTGAATAATCGCAGCAACAAATTGCCGTTAAAAGCTTTTATCTAAATACATGTTATGAATTAATGCTTGCTTGCTTGCCCGAATTAATTACCTGTCAATCCTAAAATGCAAATCATGAATTAATAGTGTATCCTATTATTATACAGAACTAGTTGCAGAAGGTTATTATGATCTTGACTGAAACTCAAATTGTCAAAATAAAAAATACTGATGAAAACGTAAACCATCATTTGAGGGTTGGAATCCATTGTACCTTGAATCCATTTATACAAAATCGAATTATCGATGATATAAAATAAGAGAGACCTATCTAAATCTAAATTTAATTCTGTAATGTTTGCAACAAGATTCTATAATCTTTCAAAAAACCATTTGTTTCTACTTTCTAATGTAGAAAAAATAAAAAACACACGAAGAAAATAGGACCACGAAAGGTTTATGATACTGTGAGCAAGCAGAATATGTTTTACCGTTAGAAGAAGTGCGAGAGTATGTATGAATTGCTGCTATTCTTTAATTACTCAAGGTAAATTAAAAATATTTTTAATTAAAACCAAGATAGGTTTACTTGTTAAAATTTGCATAAATAAACGTTAAAAAAGAAGAAAACTCAAGATGCCCACATAATTAACAAACAGGGAATAAATGCTAAAAGTGTTTTCTACGAAATGGGAAGGAAAGTATGAATGACTTTATAATTTAAAAAACGGTGATGAAATTATTCTCGATTACCTTTTTAAATACTCTAGCCGCTAAATAAATGAGGAAATTCAGGATTACTTCATTTATTATCTTCTTTTATAAGTTTTTAAATAAGAACTAAAACCATCAATTTAAATCCTACGATAAATAATTCTGAATCGCTAAGTTTAAAAAATTACGGAAAAACGATTCGTTTACTTACACGCAAAATAAATGTACTTCTGTCCGGTAATGAAATTACATTAGTAGTGCCTTCTATTTTTTAATGCGTACGTCGCCTCACACAGCCAATATCTTATTAAACCTTGTGAAAACATCTTACGAAGTATACTAAATAATTAATCAGACGTTTTACAGTTTATCATGATACTCTTAGCAACAAACAAACTTAATATCTAAATTTATTTCTAAAAATGACAATAATTTTATCGCCTAGAATTTAGTCAAGATCAGATTCGTTTCTTATCTTCAAACTCTTTTCTTTACCTTCGTTTCTACTCTTTTCTTTACGAAACGAAAAGAAACGATAAAGGTCGGTAATAAAATACAAAAGAAAAGAAATGTAAGTTATAAATAAAACACAGATGGAAATAAAAAAATAACGATAAGAAATTCGATTTATTAGTAATCTAAGATAATAAAAATAATCAGATATATCCTTTGTTATAAAAAGCCTAACTCCTTATGCACTATTAAATCTTATCAACAAATTTATACATTTTTATTTTACATATTTTTATATATACACAATGTGATTTCTATTTACTTATTGTGGATTTTATTTGTACCATTTTATTCAGAATTAAATTTTCAACTAGTTTTTCAAAACTTTTATGCGTGTATTACTCGTTAAACAAAGTTGATTTACGTCAAACATAAAACAGTATTGTTTTCGATCCCAGTCTTTTGTCTTTTATCCCGCATCTCTAAAAACCACTTAAAAAAAATTCCTTTCGGCCCGCCGGAAAGCGGAGGTAGATTTTACCGGTGCTAAGTAGGGGATAAAAAAGATTTCCACCTTAAAATTAACAAAAACATCAAATTTACTCAATACGACAATAATTGTATGTAAAAAAAGTTTCACATGTTTAGCATACGACAAGCCCCATTCTCTTACAATTCCAGTAACATTTTGATCATCCCTTCCTGTAAGGGGCGGTCATATCAAAAATTATTTCACACAGAACGTTTAGGTAACGTTTAGAGGACTAACGACCAATTATTAGTTACTGTGCCTATTAAGGGAGGTATAATTTTTGTTTGTCTTCGAAACACCATTTTTTCCACCCCCTGGGCGAATGGTTGGTGATATCAAAAAACTTCGTTCATAAGTTTTAAGCTCTTATCCAAAGAATATTAGAAGCTTTAAACGAATTCGATATTTTATTTAATAAGAAAGTTATAGCGATATTTTATTTCTTTCGAAAAAGCCCCCATTTCACCCCAACGATCCGATTTTTCCCATTAACAAACTCGACCGAGATTTTGGGTCGTTATTTTTTATGTATCAATTTGAAAGTGATAGGCGTAAAATTACGGCAGTTATCGTGTCCACAAGAAAGTGATATATATATAAACTTTTGAACTGACGGTGATTTCGGAGTGTGGGGGATGTGTGAAAGATATGTAGAAAATTTCCGGAAGTCGAATCACGGTACCCATTATAATAGGTAGCTTCTTTCTTATGAAATCTACCTACAAATCTGGGACCTTCTTTTTCAATTTTTCAAGATTTTATATAAAAGCTACTAAAAATTTCTCCCTTAATTTGGGTCCCAAAAATCATAATCTGGCTTAATTTTACGGAAGGCCGAGAAATCAGGTGAAATCTTTCGCCAGCCGACACTCGCTAACGAAGCGTTTCACAGCCTTTGCTATATGAACTTTCTTCTTTATTTTCACTAGTAAAACATGTCTGAAAGTTAGTTACATTCTTGGTAAAATATTATCTTCGTATATATTATCTTCTTTATATAATGCCGAAAATTTGTTTGTTTGTTATTAGTCTGCCTGTTCTGGTTTCACGCGAACCCAACCGACCGATTGCTTTGAAATTTGCAAAATACAGTCGTGTTAACCCAGGGAAGGTTTTAAGCCATACACCGAGGCTCTAACTTCCTTGGCGGTGAACTTGCGAATTAAAGATATTCATACTCATTAAATAAAAAAAAATTCGTTTAATTCATTATTATAATTCTTTGCCGCGGTAACAGAATTAAGTTATGAATTTTTTTTGTCATTAAAGGTATGTGTACTTTAGTTACCGTAGTTACCAGTACTCTGTCTTTTGTAATTTAGTTTCTTTTTCAAGTTTCTATAAAGCCTAAATATTTCAATTGTTATTTATCAGAATTATTTATACAACCGTGAGGGTAATGAATACTGCGGGAGACCAGAGTGCGGAGCCCTCTGGTTACCGATTCGAGCTTTGCGGGAAAGACGAACAAAGCAAGCTATGCGAGGATATAGGTGACAAAGCCCTCTGGCTAGACGGGAACGGCAAGCGAAGCGAGCCCGGCCGACTAGTGTGTATGCGTGTGTGTACGCGCGCAACGTTCTGTAAATTCTATAGTCATAGTTACCACTGTGTTAACTGATCTTAATATATTATAAAGAAATGGTGATAATATTAATCACAAACTGACGATGCGGGATAACCGCAAAAGTTGACTCTTGGAAGTTTATTAATGTTTACATAACTGTGTTTCATGTTTTTTTCTTTACTACATCACATTAAAGTATACGCAAACATACACAAAGTGATTCATAGGAAGGGGAAATTATTTGTGAACTGATTCAAGAGCTTGAGATAAGGAAAAAAGTTAAGGATAGCGAAAAATATCGCCAGGATTTCAGTTCCCACGGTAAAAATGTCATACTGAAATTTATAAGGCGTTATATAAAGGGGGAAAAACTTGATGTTTTATATTTTTTGACTTGAAAATCGAATAAAACAAGTCCCAGAACTATATCCCGTAGTTTATATGTCCAAAGAAAAACAGAAAAATTCGGTGACAAAAAACACGTTTTTTAGGTCTGAAGTACAATAGCTTTGTTAAATGATTAATAAATGAGTAAATTTTATTATCAAAAAACGAATAGAATTTTATTCTGAGGTAATTGATAAAGTTTATGGAAAATTAAAAACACCTACTTCAGTACAATAAATTTAGATCTTTGAAAAATTAGGTTAGCAACACTTAACTATAAACCATTCGAAATTAATTTGAATACAACTCATTGTAATCATTAAATTGCGGTTACATGTTAATAATGACGGTTTAGTTTTTTTTGAAATAACTCTGATTGTGTCTAATTATTTTTGAGAATCAACTTTTCTAAGTTTTTATGTTTGTTATACTCTAAACTATACCTACATTTTTCCAATTAAATCCGAATTTAAAAAATCCGATTTGGACACCGCATGACTTCCTTGTACGTCTATTAATAAATTACATATGCAAATTTTAGCTTCACTTCATTTAAACTTATTTTATTTGGAAGTGAGATACGATCCTCCAATTCTTTAATAAAATTGGAGAGTTACACAACTAGTAAAATGTTTGTTTTTATTAACATCAAATATTTATACAATTATTAATTCAGCAATCTTACCTGAAATGATTGATTATTCTTTAAATAAATTGTTTACGAAATAATGCAATAATAAAAACCGATTATTCTACACTTTTTGTGAAAAACTTTCTAAACATTTTTTGTGAAAAATATTTTCAACAATCACTTTAAATTGAATACAATTCAAAAACGTATTTTACTGTTCTGTCAAATAATTAAATAAGGTAAGAGTTTGTAATAAAAAATAAATAAGCGTTTGCTAAAAAAATAATACGATTCTAAATTATAATTTTCAAGTAATATTAAATAATTAGATGTTTCTACTTAATGCATTACATATACACATATGTAGTGCCTATTAAACTACATTTACACATTTTTGTGAAAATGAAGAGACAGACTTATAGGCCACATACTAAGGCATCCTGGAATAGTCGCTTTAATTTTGGAAGGACAGGTAGAAGGGAAAAATTGTGTAGGCAGGCCACGTTTGGAATATGTAAAACAAATTGTTAGGGATGTAGGATGTAGAGGGTATACTGAAATGAAACGACTAGCACTAGATAGGGAATCTTGGAGAGCTGCATCAAACCAGTCAAATGACTGAAGACAAAAAAAAAAAAACACATTTTTAAAAGTACATAAAATTTTACTTCGCTAATCATTTTTTTTAATTATCATTGAATTATTATTTATTGCAAAACGTTTTTTACAATCACGGGATAATAATTATTAAATCAATATATTTAAATTTAAAAAAAAAACAAAAGGAGACCAAGTCTGAGTCGAACCGATGTGCCTTCCCTTTAAGATCTAAATATTTCATTAATTAAAATTTTTATTTTAATTTCGATTGCCATCAAAAATAGAGGTGCACAACTATATGTCACAACACTCCTAAATCCAAAAATTCAACATTTACGGCTAATCGTTTTTGAGATAAATGCATCAATGTTTATGTTGAATTTTCGAACATTTATTGTAAATTAATACGTTATAAACCAGTGTCTATTTTTTGTTTTTAAGTAAATTAAAATTATTTCTATTTTTCAAAGGTCTAAAATTTATTCTTTTACACAGCTGTTTTTTATAACATTGCTCTGTTAAGTTTTGTTCTGTTTTATTTTAATAATAGATTAACACTTTTATTAATTTAACAAAATTATTATACTCCAAACCTAAAAATACGTGTTTTCGGCACCGAATTTTTCTGTTTTACGTTGGATATCAGAAAAACTAAGGGAAAAACAGTTCTGGGAGCAGTTTTATTAGATTTTTCAGATCAAAAACCATAATACACCAAGTTTATCCCTTACGTAACGCCTTAAAAATTTCAGCATGACTATTTCACCAGGGAACTGAAATCGGGACAAAAGTTTTTCGCTAGCTGTAACTAGATAACAAAGCATTTTCGGACATATGTTTGTAAGAATTTCTTCAGTTCCTTTACTCCTGAATCACCCCATGTGTATATATAAATATACATTCTTAAAATATATATTTACATTTCTCTTATATTTCATTTTTTGTATAATATATACCTATACATATTTTTTTATTTATTTATTCCCGAAGTTATATACAACTTAATTTTCTAGATGTACGCACAGAATTCTAAATTCTAAAGTCAATTTTTTTTTTAGAGAATACGAAAAAGTTCCGATAAAAAACAAGAGCGACCGCTACAGGTATTTCAACCCGAATATGTGAATGGTGAAGAAGGAATCACATTTCTTACTGCTTAAGGCTCCACCAGATTAGCGATCTAAAACTAAAGAAATCACTACTAAATTATACATTTGTTTTATTTTTAACAGCGACAGTAAAAATAAAAGTTTTTAATTAATTCTAAACGAAAAAGGGCAGGGATTTAATTTTAAACATTTTCTAATACTGGTCGTTAAAACAACAATTTTTTAATGATAAAAAGCTATTTCGATTCGATACAATTTTTGTTTAATCTTAATAATAGTGTATAACAATAATTAATACTTCAGTAACTCAAACACAAAAATATACAAAATTCAAAAACGACCAGAACAAATACGGGGAAAAACTGAGTTCATGTATTTTGAGATGGAAAAGTCAAGAATTCGTTCATAAAGTTTAAAACTAAAAATTGTGAAATATAATGAACCGTCCGATTTCAATGGAACAGCTCGAAAATTTTGAAAACAAGAAAAATTAAAACAAATTTTTATCAGATTTATTTAACAGAATTGCTATAAAATGTCAAGTAATTTATTATATACTACGCAGCTCGCTTAAGTCCGTAACATATTATTAGACCCGCGTAAGATAAACACAGTTACGATACGCTTAGGCCGGGTAATTAATCAAACACTGTCTGATTTGGGCAGGAACTTCAAAGTGCAACAAAACATTTTCTGAAGGAGTGCCAGGTAGTAAATAATTACATTCGTATTTATCGATCTTATACGTTTTCATGGCACGGTGACGTAAAGGTAATTCTTTATAATTGATCTTGAGTCTGCTGGGATCACCGGGTCGCACCAAAAAATTGTTTTGTTCGACCTTTCAAGACTTTGGCTCACAATAAACGGTGATGGATTAACTAATTGCAATAATTACTTTTCGAATTGCAAATTTGAATTATCCAGTTCGTTTATTAAATTATTTACACTTACTAGCGCCTCTTGTAAAATAAGTTAATTTTTAATTTATACATATTCATTATTTTTTTCTTCAAAAAAAATTGTTTACAAGGAATAACTAGGTACTTGTTAGTTACATATTAAATATAACTCAATTTTCTCAACTCATATAGACCTTCGGTGTTTTCCTAAGTTTCTTAGCTTCTTTAAAGCAAAATCTTTAATTTTTTTATTCCTACTAGAAAGAAATTATACGAGTGTATTCATTTGCTCTGCTCTTCATCGACTGAAAAAGCATTTGCTAGGATAACGACGGAGAAAGGCAATTAAAATTTTAAATGATTTAGACATAAAAACAATACGTAATTAGAAATACGGAAATCGTAAATTGAAATTCACATTAAGAATGAAACTGAGAAAATAGAAACGAAAAGAAATTTGAGAAGGGATAACACGCCATCACAAACATTTTCAAAGAAGCATTGAAATGACAATTTAATAACCCGTACGGTAAACGCATCAATTTAATTCCAAAACGATTAAATATACTAAAATTTGGAAAGGATTTGTTGCCGACAGGGAAGACTACTGAAGAAGTTAAAATTATGATGGGTGATAGAATAAACAGGATAAATTACAATACGAATTTTAAAATAAAACTGAAATCGTGCACAAGTGCGTCGGAACAGAAGGTTAAATTATTAGACGACGAGAATTAGAAAATAACTTTCTTTACTTAAGACATAAAAACGTCTGGACAGTCTCAGCGTGATCCAACTTTAATAAATATAAATACTATCTTAATGTTGAAATTAAAACGAAGAATTAAAGGAAGCAATTTAACAAGTTTTACACCGATTGCGATATAGGGTGGCAGAACACAAAAGATAACAGCGAAGATAAATATAGGTGTAAAAGCGACCGATAGGATCATGTTGCGGCATTAGGGGACAGAAAGCCTAAGCGATAATCTAGAATAAAACTAAAATAGAAAACATACGGAAATTAATACTGGAAAAAGAATGCGATCGTGCCCGACTCATAGCCAGAATCAACGATGAAAAATGAACTATGAAAGTACTAAATCGACTTCCTTTGACTCTTAACAGAAGTAAAGGGTAAGGGAGGGTAGCCGGGAGGAAAAATTCAGAAGGTTTTTGAGGGAACAAGCCGGCAAAGTGAAATAACAGAGCGGGAAGGATAAAAAAAAAGTACGGTAGGGAACGGCTATATTGAGATCGATTATACAGATTCTTTCGATTACGTCTCCTTTGTTCTGTTTATGACCTAGTTTTTATGCACGGATTTACTATCGTTTTGTATAAGACTTAGCAAGGACCTTTTTTTTAATTTAATTAAAATTACGGTAATATACCAATGTTAACTGTTCAAAGGAAACGAAGCAGAAGCCGGATTACAATTTAATTTTTATTGTTGCAAGTAATATTTAAAAAAAAAAAACGTAAAAGAAAAGAAGAAAATTTTACCAAAAATAAACAGTCGAGATAAAAGGCTAAATATATAATAAATATATAGGAGCTTAATTTGCTTTTAATATGAAACAATTTAACAGAGGTAAATTTCAAAGATGTAACGGTCGATGTGGAAGTCGTACAACTAAACAAGGGAACCGGGGAAATTAAAGGAGGTATCGGTAACCGCAACGGCTCGGAGGTGTTGCGCGTTTAATCAAATTAAATCCCTCAACTAACTATCGATACCTTCCACCGATCCTCTGTAATCAGACGGCAACACCGTTTTCATATACTCAAGTTACTTAATAACAGAGAATTTAACTTTCATACACGGCAATTAACTGCAACTGAAATCGAACACGTGCGAAAAGGATTGATAAAACTGTAATAATTTTGCTTATATAAATATAATTAATAGTATATTAAAACTAAAAATAGAATCGAAATATGTAAATAAATAACGAATTTTTTTATTTAAAATAAAAACAAACGATATCATGTTTTCTTCGGCGACTCGGAATTATATCCCATTTTACTCTTCTATTCATCGTAAGAGTCCTTAATTTTTTTTATTTCGAACCTTAACAAAGAAAATTTTTGACATCCCCCTGCAATACGTTTCAATATATATTTCAGTTTTCGGTTTTCTTTGTCCTCCAAATTTACCAATAATTTACTAAATTTCTCTAAAATGCCTGGACAAATGATGTTTGCGGACTTCTTCTTGCCGTATATGAAAGCTCGGTTACATTAAGCTGATTTGCTTACAATAACTTTCTTCCTTCGACCGATTTTCTTTGTAATTTGCTCTCTAAACAAATAAAGTTAAACTTATAGTACATTCTGCTAAACGATGAATTATATTTTATATTTATTATAATACATATCTATTTGTACTAAATATATAATTAAATAAAATATAATTATTATTAAATACATGTTACAGTTTTTTATATTAAAGAAATATAAATACTTAAAAATAAAATCTGATAGCCGCCTTTCTGGAATTTTCAAAGACAAAATGTTCAACTTACTTATTTTGTAGATGTTAGGTAAGGTAATGTGTACATCAAATCTCATTAAAATATCTCAATCCCTTCTAAAAATATATTTTTTTATCGAAAAAACATACGTTGGACAAGAAATAAAGCGGTACAGGTAATTTGTAAACATGGACTTTTTTGTTTATTTTAACATCTTAAATGTCCCTTAAGTTTGGGCAACACTGTTCCCGAGACACTCTCTGTATGTGCTCCGGCTGAATATTTAATTCTTCATTATCTGTTTTCACGTTTACATATTATTTTATTATTGCATTTTATAACCTTTGTTTTATTCTTATTAATTTCTTCGGTTTCTTCAAATTCTTTTGTTTCTATGCTGGAAATTATCAGCGAATAATAACGTGAGACTGTGGTTTTAAATACCTCTCTCTCTCTCTTTTTCTGTTTTAGCCTCCGGAACCAGCGTAATGTATTACTTCAGAGGATGATATGTATGAATGAAGTGTAGTCTTGCACAGTCGCAGTTCGACCTCCAAAGATGTGTGGTTAAATGAAACGCAACCGCCAAAGAACACCGGTATCCAGATCTAGCATTCAAATCACTAGTATTCAAGTTACTGCCTTTACTAGGATTTGATCCTTACAACTCTCGAATTCGAAATCAGCTGATTTGCGATGACGAGTTCACCACTAGACCGACCCGGTGGGTTGATTTTAAATACTTGATTTAATAAAGTTTTACGATAACTACGTCTTTAAATTTTATGGGAAAAAAAAACTCAACCGATAAATACCCCTATTAACCGTCATTCTGACGCAGATTCTAAACGGCGACCTTTATTTAACGAAGAGGATTGAAAAAAATATTAACTATATCTTTAGCACTTTTTTAAGCCAGTTTTAAAAAACTGGTTTGTAAAGAACAAATTTTTATTTAAAAAGCAGGCAAAGCAATAAAAAAAACTACGTTGCCCGAACGAAGCAAAATCTGTTAGGAAAAAATGGTTTTAGCTAGTTTCCTTCACACAAAATTTTGTTTCTGAGCAAAAATCCTACTTCTCTCTTCAGAAAATTACGTACTTATTACTAATAGTTTAGCTGTATTTCGACATCGACTTTTTTTTGGGGTCGCCAAACATTTTTCTAAGGCTCTTTTTTGATCATCCTGACCCCACAGGAGAAGATACCTTCCATGTGACTCTTTCGGTTGCCATGCCTACCTCTCTGTACCTTGCCTTTACGGGCTTCGGTAAAGCCCATCTTCAGTACCTCGGCAATGACATCTTTCAGTCAAGCATAGTTAGAATGTCACCGATGCGAATGCCACAAGCCACAATCCCATCGGTGTCCTACTAACAGAAACTCCAAAAAAAAACACATTTAGCCAAGTTTCAAACAAGACTGGATGACTTTCTAAGAACGAAGAAACTACCTATCCGAAAGGGAAAAATGAGTTCGATACGCAACGATCATAAAACGCAACACAAAAACACTAAAACATTAAAATAAATAATGTAACATAATGGTTACATAAAACATAACCAACGAAAAACAAACAAATATATAATCAAACGGAAACAAAAACAGCAACAGTTTAACAAACCATTAAACAAAATAACAATAAAACCAAACATAAACACAAAGAAGGAAAGTCCAAACGGAACATCACACCCCTTCAGCGATCCTTTCTTTCGCCAAATATGTAACGATCAACCATTCGGCCCGGCTTTTCCAATTAACACGGAGATCCGAGTCGACCCGATAATATCAAACCGACAAATGGTCCGATTGCGCATTAAGTCATACCTAGCACATTCACGAATCACACGATAAGCATCGTCTGACAATCCATACTGCGGACACATAACAGAGTCCGCCAGGCCGAATTTCTTAAGTCTTGTCACGAAAAGCGCCATGCTCAGAAAGAAACTGCGTCACATACTTGTTCGGGTGTACCCAATAGGCATCCTGAAAGTCAACAATATTAGGGTAAAGATCATGCGTATAATGCCCACACTCTGTCTCATCCCATCTGGCCTGCCACAGGGCGACACTATGCTGTTCTATCTCCTTTATTTTCTCCGAAGTCAATTTACCTGACTTCTTAGCAACACAACGCTGTCGCCTCTCAAACGCAATCAAGTCAAACCATCCGTAACAAAAAAATTAATACCGTTAACGAAATACAAAAGGGTAAAACCTGCATCTTTGTAAACATAAGAAAAGTAGAAACCACAACAGAGAAAAGGTTAAAGCTCCCTGGAATGCAGGAATATTCTTTATTAAATTTTTCTCTGATTACTTAAATTTTGGCTTGAAGATATTTCGAATACCAAAAATTAAATATTAAGATGTTAAAGATTCAAAAGTAACGGGGGATAGGGAACATCCTTGTCGGACTCCCTTTTTTACTACGGCTTCTTTCTTACAGTCTTCAATTATTACAGTTGCTGTTTGGTTCCTGTAAATGTTAGCGATTGTTCTTTTACCTCTATATTTGAACCCTAATTTTTTTTTAAATGCTGAACATTTTATTCCAGTATACGTTATCGAATGCCTTTTTCTAGGTCTATAAATGCCAAGTATGTTGGTTTGCTTTTCTTTAAGTTTCCTTCTACTATTAATCTGAGCGCTAAAATTGCTTCCCTTCTCCCTATACTTTTCCTGAAACCAAATCGGTCTTCTCCAACACTTCTTCCACACTCCTCTCAATTCTTCTATGCAAAATTCTAGTTAAGATTTTTGATGCACGACTAGTTAAACTAATTGTTCTGTATTCTTCACATTTATCTGCTCCTGCTTTCTTTGGTATCATGATTATAATACTCTTTTTGAAGTCAGACGGAACTTCCCCTTTTTCGTAAATATTACACACCAGTTTGTATAATCTATCAACCGCTTCCTCACCTGCACTGCGCAGTAATTCTGCAGGTATTCCGTCAATTCTATGAGCCTTTCTGCCATTCAAATCTTTTAATGCTCTCCTAAATTCAGATCTCAGTATTGTTTCTCCCCTTTCAACCTCTTCGACTCCCTCTTTTTCCTCTATAACATCATTTGCTAATTCATTTCCTACGTATAACTCTTCAATATATTCCACCCACCTATCGACCTTTCTTTCGTATTATAAATCGATGTACTATCTTTGTTTAACACATTATTAGATTTTAATTTATGTACCACAGAATTCTCCTAACTTTCCTGTATGCTCCGATTATTTTGCCAATGTTCATTTCTCTTTCCACTTATGAACACTTTTCTTTAATCCACTCTTCTTTCGTTGTTTGTACTTCCTGTTTATAGTAAGATACCATAAAAACAACTAATTTAATATATATAATATCGATAAATAACTCTCCATCTGCATGCAGGTAAACAGTAATAATATGAATGTTTTAATAGCTAATTCATTGGAAGTCAATCCATTTAAAAGCGGTACAAAACGGGATAAGAAACGTATTTTATATTTGCCACAAACATAACTAATAAATATAACCTAGAGAAAAGTTAATAATTTATTACAATCGGGCAATATATTTTGAAATAGAATCTATTTTGTTTTCGTTTTCATAATTAAACAATTTTAATAAAATACTGAGTAAAAAGAAATTAAAATTATCAACGGATACATTTAATAACATAAAACGTTTTAATATCTTCTTAATAAATTACACCGTAATAAAAAAAAAATTACAGATGAATATTATCCATTGGATTTTAAATAAACAGGCCATCAAAATTAATTGCTTGTCCAACAATAACTTTCTTCTTTTTTAAGGTAAAAAACAAAAAACAAAACGCACTAAAAAGGCGAGGCTAATAAAGAGATACAACGAAATGAAATGTTAGATACGAACACAACCGTATACAGTACACGAGAAATCAACGCATGCGTACTACATGGATCAATACAAGATGCGATTTTTCACAATCAGCTGAGGCACACCAGATCTCACTTCACTTCACTACACTACCAGCATAATAAAACGAGTGCTAGGCAAGAGGTGAAAATGGAAAAATAGAGAAAAATGACAGAGAAAGAGATGAAGAGTGATGGAGAGAGAGAGAGACTGAGAAAGATACCTGTGAAATACACTATAAATAAGAGGAAAACATTTTGAAATATAGAAATGTAAAATTAGGATAAAAGCATACAAACAAACATTTTAAATTAAAAATGTAACTTTTATTCATAAAGAGTCAACAATTAAGAATGAAAACATATATATATGTGTGTGTGTATGTAAATGCACAAGGCCGTGCCAATAAAAAAAAGTAATGTGGCAATTACTTATGGCCCAGTAACTATACATATTTTATCATAAAAAAATAAACCTAAGTTTTTAATTCTAGTTACGACATAAACTGAAGATCAAGGTGTACAAACACACACCCAGGTTTATAGAAATTTAAAAAAAAAGTTAAATTTTTCCATTTTATTAATGAGTAACACCGTAGCAGTTTGAATATACGACGAATTTATTATTAGTGTGTCAGTAAATCATTCTACACTGTAAATATTTATTAAAAGTAACAGAAATTAAAGGTATTTCTTTGAATTACTACAATCAGTACTTGAGTTTCCATCATCCGTAGAATTACAATTATACTCGTAATCGCTTAACCACAAATAATCGTCCTCAATTCCGTCTAGAACGTTCGAAATACATTTCTTTAACTATTTTTTAACCGAATTATCCAGTATTTCTGACACAGCCGCAATAATCCACTCGCATCAAAGCCAATTTATCAAAGACGGTTTCTTAATTTTACCCCGACGATGCAGTTTCGTGATCAGTCTTCGTTCGCTTTACATCATATGACCCCAATAACTGTTCGTAACAAGTACGGAAGGTTTTCGGAATAAAACCTTCTATTTCTGGTCGACGCTCCCAGACCCATTTAATCCGATCCAGTCCTAATTTATTATTCACCCGTCCCTTTTCTTGTGCTCGTACAACAATAACGGGTAGAATTTTTTTCACTTTTCAGTACCTGTTTTCTTTAAAAAATTACATACCTGTTTATTTTTCCCCTCCTAAAGTACTATCAACATCGACGAGCAACATGCTTTCATATCTTCAGTGTAACAGGCGGTTTGCATATGAACACTCTTTCCACCTAAACTTTAAATGTTTATAGAGGGCATCTATTTGTCGAAAGTCACTGCAGTCGGTCCGAATTCTCAATTTCATATATATGTGGTAATTGTTTCTTTTTCAAACATTTTATTTGACGTATCTTTTGAAACTTTTGTCGGTTTATCTTTGTATGCTTCTGGTAGTCGCTGTGCTGTTGTCCTTCGAATAGAAAAACTATGTCGCCAAAGAAATCGGTGTACTCGGTTAACACTAGCTTTAAATTCATCCCTACCGATATTTAATTCATCGGCGATTTCCTGGTCTTTCATCTGGCATATTTCTGTGCAAAACCCGTATCCAAACTAACGTATATTCCACATTTGCGCTGCAATTTTTTCTTCTATTTCCGGATATTTCGTGTTTTTCCACCGAAATGATTTCTTGTTTGATCGGCATCGATAAATTTGTTTTCTTTCTTTCGCCGCTTACGAATGCAGGATAAATCGGCTAAATCGAATCGATTGTCTGTAGCACTATTTCCACGCTCCTTTTTGTAACCTTTTCGCAACAGTGAATGAGCGCGGTCTCTTTTTTCACTCGTTCTACAATTCTACTGTATACGAACATTTTACGTACAGAATGTTCGTCGTTGCAACGAAAACCGTTGGTAAATAAAATACAATATTATTGATAAAAATGTTTTCGTATAAAATAAGAATAGCCTATGTGTGAGAAAAATGCCAAGGACAGCTTCCGATAAGTCTGGCACCGCGTTGTATGTAACGGTTTCTACTAAAGGTAATCATTCGCGACCAAGTTTTCTGTTTTATCTAAATCATTTCATTTCCCGGATGTACATTCGTAGTCAAAACATAAGAGATTGCATTACAATTCTGTACGGATCGATAAATGAATATAAGTTTAATGACTGCATCGTCGATGTGAAACCTTAAAATCTGTGTACGACAAGCAGACTATTTTAGCAACCGTCATTCCGGAAAAATTTGTGCGCGAGTTACACGAGTGAATATGGTATATACAGTACTTCGTAGCTAAACCGGAACGTCCGGGTATTTGTAGCGATGCTCTAATAAAATTCAAGAACCGTTAGGCCGATCTGAAAGATTCTTTTATCATTGTATATATTGAACTAAGAGGAAAGGTTAGGGCGTAAATTTATATTTAACTCATTCCCAAATAACTTCATTACCGGGTAGGCATTACGCATTGTAACAGTAAGTTTGTAATTTACAATGTGACAGGTTTTTTTTTTGTGAAGTAACGACACGATTTACCGACTAAATCTAATCTAAAACCTACACAAAAATCGTAAAATAAAACATTTTTGTTCTGCTAACCAGCAGAACAGCGCACGGTTTTGTGAGATTTTCGATCAATGTCTCTACAAAGAGAACGAGGAAATTGAATTCTACAATATGTTGAATACTATGATACTTTTTAGAATAAAAACTATTAAACTGAAACTGAGAACCCGTCAGCCTGAAGTAATTTAGGTAAAGATAAAATTCTGATAGAATAAAATATCAATTAAGTTGTAGATTTTCTTATTACAAAAAAAAAATTCATCTTATGAAAAAAATTTTCACTTACTTAAAAGCCACTGAAGAAAATATAAAGAGAAATCATGCTGAAAAGACTTCATCAAAAATCAAACGGATTACGTTGTGGCTTTTATTATCTCACTTTACTTCTGTTTTGAAAAACGTTTTCCGCTAGTAAAACTGGATAGAGTGAAGTACGTCAGATTTGAATCATCAGTACATAGAGGCAGGTTGATTTAAAAACGTGTTAAGAAAACGAACGCTTAATTTACAAAATGATATGCTGAATAACAAAACATTATTAGTTGCTTATTTCCTCCGAGATCGAGATAAAGATTTGTACGAGTTAATGAGGATGTATTAATTGTCTTACGGTTAAATCGTTTAACTCAATTTGGAACGTAAGCTTTGTTTCTTAAAGAAACCGTTAATTAGAATTAACTTTTTATAGATGACAGACGTTAGACTTAGCAACTGGACTAGGACATTTTTAATTCTTTAATGCTGTACGTACTTTTAATCAAGAAAAAGTAACGTGATTCTTTTACTTACTATTAAGATTAACAACAAATATCTCTTGTTCGTGGATTTAATTTAACTCTCAATTTAAGATTTCGGATGCCTTTTTGTTTTTAATTTTACGCACCGTTTTTTAATGGGAAAATCGATTATTTTATTTGTACAAAATAAATAAATTTGCAATCGCGTAGAAATGTTATAATAATAACTGTTCAGGAGTTAATAAATACTGAAAAAATATAAAATTTAAGTTTAAATTTGCAGCAAGTAACAATAAAAATATTGCGGTCAGTTTAAATCGAATAATATTCTTGTATAAATACTATTACTCACTAGCAAATTTTTTAACTATGTTAACTGCGCTGCATTTTTTACTTATATTGATAGATTCTATTTTGTAATTTGTGATTCACTCGAACATTTCTTATTTGCGGTTATTAAAAAATAATAAAACATTTATTTACTGTTTCTTCAGTAATTTACAGTCGATACACCCGATTACAATTGCAGGTAATCGCCGTACTTAAATTGAAGCTATTAGGCTTTTAAACAATTTTAATGCAGTTTACAGAAAAAAATCGCTTTCCCTATGGCTTGATCAAACACGAAAAAATTCCAAATTTTTAAAACTTTTTCTTAATTATTTTTCTAATTTGATGATTTTTTAAATCTGAAGTATACTGTCAAAAAGTAGATTATTCAAGCTTAATATATTTTTTTATTAGTCCCTCTAAGCCTCTTGGTTGCAAATAAAGTAATTTGAACGCAATCATTTTTTATCAAAAGTGTAGGTGTCCCTTAAATTTTTTGTACTAGTGTAGTAAGTAGGTATTTAATTTTAGTTAGAAATATCCGGAAAACATCATTTTTACCTTTTTTTTAATCAGCCATCGTCTTCTAGACCGACTGAACCCTCTTAATTTTCTATGGGCCTTCTACCGCCCCCACTCAAGGTCCCAGCGCCCACAAGGAGGAGTTATCGCCCACTTTGGGAACGAATATATGCTTTAAATATTGATTGATTTGTAAGTAGTGTAAAGATATTTTTAATGGTTAATCGGGTAGAAAGTTTAATGTCACGATGTAAGTAAAGACAAAAGATTTACCGGTATCGTCTACGCAAATAGGGGTATTGTTCTCATTTTTAAGTAGATTTCAAAAGAAAGCTACCTATTGTAATGGGTACCATGATTCGACTTCCAGCAAATTTCGACATATTTTCGCGTTTCACATCCCCAGACCGTTGTTTATATATATATATATAACTGCCGTAATTTTACGCCAATCACTTTCAAATTTATACATAAAATATAACGACCAAAAATCTCGGTCGAGTTCGTTGATGGGCAAAACCGGACCATGGAGGTTGAAATGGGGGAGCATTTTCGATAAAAACAAAATATCACTATAACTTTCTTATTAAGTAAAATATTGAATTCGTTTAAAGTTCCTACTACTATTCTTTGGATAAGGGCCTAAATCGTATCTAAGTAAAGTTTTTCGATATCATCAACCATTGGCTCAGCGGGTGGAAAAAATGAGGTTTCGAAGACAAAAAAATCGTACCTCCCTTAATAGGCACAGTATAGAATCGATTTAAATTGGTCGTTAGTCTCTATACATTACCAAAAACTTTCGTTTGTAACAATTTTTGAATGACCAACCCCTACTGAAGGGATGATGAAAATGTTGCTGGAATTGTAAGAAGATTGGATTTGTCGTATGCTAAACATGTGAAACTTTTTTCACATGCAACCGTTGTCGTATTGAGTAAATTTGAAGTTTTTCTTAATTTAAAGGTGGAAATCTTTTTTATCCCCTACTATTTTTTCCCTATCGGTGAAATCTAATTACGCCTTCCGGCGTGCCGAAAGCGATTTTTTTTTAATCAATTATTTTGTTATTTTACGGTAAACACATTATAGATATATTACTAAATCCAATAACTATAAGTTTTTAATACATATTCTTCGTACCTAATTATATTAAATTTAGCACTTCCTGTTGTTTGACTATTTTCTAGTCATGGAAAGTATCGTGATGTTACCATCACCCTATCCGTGAATATTAATATACTCGTATAAATTTTAACAATGGCTTTATATTAATAAATATGTAGTTTTTTGAAATATCAATTTTTGTTTTCTTTTCTTTCGCAATTGTTCAAAGAAATATTAATTTTTATTTTTTTTATTTCTTTGTAAAAGAATTCAATAAATTGTTCAACGATTTATTAATATTGCCAATCATTCTGATATTACTTTACGATACTGCTGTTTCAATTTTTGTAAATCTCTTTAAAATCAATAAAAATGCTTATACCATTCAGTTTCCTCGGAATAACATTTTAACCAGTCTATCCTTGAAAAAAAGAAATGGAGATGAAATATTAAAATAAATGGTTGAGTGGTGGGGGGGAGAAAGCGAAAAAATAACAAAGAATTAAGTAAACACAAAAGAATTTGAAAATACTTTTATTTGAGAATCCTACTGCATCAAAAAGTCAAACGATTCAAAAACTTTAAAATGTAAATTAAATGTCGGGAAATACTAAAACTTTATTTTACAAAGGACTTTGTTGTACGGTATAGCGATATAAAAGTTAACGTACGCTTATATTCGAGTTACATACAAAAAGCGAAGCCCTAACTGAAAAGAGTAAATATGCGCTCAAAATGTAAATTTTACTTCCTTCCCTACACTGACAAGGCTTGAACTTTTCTACATATTATAGCAGTACGTGCGTGCAAGATACGTTCACTTTTACAGCGCAGAAATCGCATAAACTTGTTCTAATACGAGCGGTTGTAATACATACTGTTATTACCGATGAAACACGAAACTTGCGTCATACTGTACCGATTATACGCTTTTACAGTGTCGGCATGGAAAACATTAATTCGTATATAAGAGAAAAATAAAAGCTCAACAAAAATAATAATCCTTTCAAATCGATTGCTTAACGGATTTTTGTTTATATTTTATACATTAATGCGCATTACCATTACAGGATTAGTAAATTTGAACTGGAAGGGAAAAAATAATCCAACAGCAGACCTGAGCGTCAAAAAAAATTCGATTAAATACTTGTTTTTAAACAACGAATAAAGATTTTTTTTTTTTAAATTAAAAAATTTATAATCCTCGACTATGCTAAATTTATGGATAACGAATTAGAAAAAAAAAATAATTAAAATTTGGTACGAGTAATGACGATAATTCCGCAAAACTAAATCTAATTCTAAATACAAACTCGTTTACATCAAAGCACTAAACCTCTGAACAATTGACGAAAACATTTTTTTCACTTAATTTTTATATACATAAAATCTTAAAACGATTGTATATATAAAAATTTTTTAATAGATTTTTACATAATGCATAATTTTATATTAAAAAATAAAATACATAGCCTTACGTATAACGTTGACATCCAAATAAAATTATTATACAGCCTCAGACAATGGTTTCATTAGCGAAACACTTACCTAGAAAAAAAAGAAAAGAAAAACATGTTTTAATTATTACTGTTCAGCACTTCTACTACAATTGACTTATAATTAATGAATACACTATAAAGCCTTCAAATAGTACAAAAACAAACCGTGAATTCTTCCACGTTCTCATCCCTAACAAACTTCCTCAAATTCTCAAATTTCGGTTAATACAGCCAACAGAAATACTAAGACATAACCTTAAAACTAGTAAAAACGACTTAAAAAAATCGGCTCAAAATTTAAAACTCAACAGAGTTTTACCGAGAAAATTTTAATCGATCAAGGAAATTTTAAACTCTTGATGTATAAGACCAACATAGGAATCAAACTAAGCCAATTCATGAAACGGATATAGCTTCTTATAATAGATATCAGTATAACACGAACAAAAATAAAAACATTTTTTTGAAAAAAATAAAAAAACAATTGAATCGCAAAGCACAAAACTTAAAAAAAAAATTAGCACAAAAAATCAAAAATATGCCTCCACTTGAAATTTTAACTATTTGAAACGAAAAAACTCACTAAGTTTTCTTGTTTCGTAAATTTAAAAACTCACTTGGATTTTAAGCTTGAAAATCGGTCGTGATTTATCCGATACGGATGCTTAATTAGTAGCGTAAATGTACAAACTACAACAAAAAAAATTAAACAAGGTTACAAAAAAAATATATATAAACATGAATTGTTGATAAAACTGGAACAATCAGTTGCACTTTGTTCCCGATGTAAAGTTCTGCAAGTTTTCTTTTTATTTTATTGTTTTTTATCAATCATAGGGCCAAAATGTTCATAAAAATATTGCAGACCGAGTGACTGTGTAAGTTGATACTATTGTCATTTTCGCCTTTTTAAGAAATATTGTACTCAAACATTAACGTTACTCGCAAAAGATAAGGTAGCAACTATTATAGAACGTCGTCTTGTTTTATTTAAAAAGAGTAATGAGGTCACGGACATAGAAACGACCATTTAAACTCTATCTATAGAGTAAATTTATAACAGCAGAAAAGTAATAAATATGTCTTAGCTGTACGGGCATTAAAAATAAAAGACTATTGTTCTACGGAACTTTTAATGGAACATTATTGAACGTAAATGCGGCAGCGCTACATTGCGGTCTTCGGTAGAGTTTTGTTTTGTTAGAAACTCGAACCGTGTTAACCGACACCGGATACACATCTCCCTAACATCGATAGCCTACGAACGGAACATAGGGAAAAACAACAAAACAGCAGCAGGAATCTATGCGCTCTTGTACCCGGTGTTGTTTAGCAGGAAGGATGTACAGCATAGAACAGTGTAGTATTAACAGTACAACAATCTTTTTACTGTTTAACGTTCTAGGAGGAGAGGACTGTTCTAAAGTTGGCATTGTAAATTAAGTAGCTGGCACAAGTGGCGGCGTTAATCACATTACGAAACATAAATATATACAATCACACAGACACACACAAATGGCCTACGAGTCACTGTGAAACAATGCACCTTGTTAATCGCACCGCACAACAATCTGAGTCAAGGAATGCATCGATTGACATTTCTCGTGGTAATGCAATAAATGAAATCATTAAACAAGGTCTGCTTACGGAAGCTATTAATCGCAATAAGTAAAACACACTTTAATGAATGTTAATAAAAACTATTTCATAAGTTTAAATCTAATGTAATATCAAAACGCTTCTGACCGTATAATTAAACTTAAATTACAATGTTACTGGACGACCGGTTGCTTTATCGGTTAAAATGCTAGCTTCTAGATCAGACGGTCACTAGTTAGATTCCCAGAAAGCATATGTAATTTCTACACCGATCTTTTTACACCTCTGTAATATAACCGTATAGCAAATAGAAGGGTATTAAAACAGAAATAAAAAAATATTCAGAATGCGAGTTTCGTACCGCGAATAACAGGACCAGATTAGCTACTATCCACGCTTTCAATTTACAAGTAATGATAATTAGTCTTCCACAGAGTTCTCATTTTAATAGGAATAATAAAAATTTCAGTTATCTAATTTGCTGGAACATACGGGTACCAGAACAGAAATTTGTAGCGTGACGATATGATCTGTATCGTCCTGCCTTAATAACTCCTAAATATTTGTCTCAGAGACGTAAATGCTGTGTCATATTTTAACTTACATAGTCAGCTCACCGAAACGACTTTGAGTTTGCGAGCGGGTTGCCGGGGAGGAGCGCATATCGGCCACTAAAACTGGCGCTCTCGCTCATTTCCATTCAGTGTAGCTCACGACTTACGAAGTTATAGCGCGGTGATTCGTGCGTTTGTATTTAGTTTGTCGAGATAAATAGATTTAAGTAATGATAAATGTATTTTGGACAATACGTACGTGTAAAAAATCAAAGTAAACGTATAAAAAAATATAAAAATTCAATATGTCGGCCTCAGTCCGCGTAAAAGCCAGCCGGATATATAAATTACTCATATTGAAAAGGGGAGGTTATGGGCCACGCACAGATACCCCAATGTCCGGTGCCGAGCGAGCGAGACTGTTTCGGGAGCGTCGCAATATTGGCACGGCGCGCTCAGTGAACGACGCCGTCGTTCAAATTTAGTAAGCAGTCAATGTTTCGTTTTTATTTCAATCCAATACACTAAAAAGTAACTCCCTGACATACAACCGGGCTAATTTATCTGTACAGTTGGCCAAAGAAGGAACTAAAATTTTCCATTGGAGACTTCCAGTTTTGTTAAAAAAAAAAACTATGGTGGTTCTCCCATTTAACTCTACATTTAAGTTGGTCGGTCTGTAGCTTGGAGGAACTTCATCCAAGGATTGAAACGTTTCACGTTAAACCAACGGCCGTGCGCCCTGACACCACCCCACACCGTATTTTTTTAAAAAATTTTTTCATGATCTTGCATTCCTGGTACTTACATCTATAAAAAATTCGATGACACCCGCTTTAATGAGTTATAATTTTTTCATTTCATAAATACCGATTTCTGCTTTAATATCTTTTAACTGTACACTAATCTCTAATTACAATTGCTAATGAGTTTTAATAAATTTTTAACCTACGAAAAATGCCTAGCACGACTGAAATTCAAACTCAGAACCTTGCCGTCATTTTATGGGATTTTCTTTATAATCAGCACAACGTTTTGACTGTTTAATAACGAGATGTATACAGGATGAAATGATATTGTAAATTCTAGTTCGGAGACCGAATTAAAAATTTATAATCTTTTTCCTTTTTAAGATAAAAGTATGCAAAATACATACACGCACACAATCAGATATACAAACAAGGTAGCTGATAAATTCAGGAATGTTTTCACCAGCTATTTACAATAGAATGTGTTTCCTTTATTCCGTATAAATTAAAATAACAGTATGAAAACAAGAAATATAGATACGTAAGATGAAACTTTAAAAAAAAAAAATTAAAATGAAAGCAGACAGACTTCTTGAAAGCACAAAATGGACAAGTTTTATGCACGGTGAAAAAATATTTAACGGTCGATTTGGGTCAGCCATTCACACAGTTTCACGTAACATCAATAACTCTAACAAACCGAGAGTTAACTTATTCATAAATATAAATCATTATTAATTAACGAGGTCAGCAGATAATATGGCAAATGTTAATTAGGCCGACTCATTAGAAAAAAAACTAATCGATTTATTTTATTTTTAAAACGTTTATTTATATCTACATATATTGTACGGCACATAAAAAAACTAATGGGTATCAGAAAAATAAAAATGATTCATTCTTGATTTATAACTTCGTAGTTAAGCAGTTACATACCGGCGAGGGGTAAGAGGTAACGCACAACGCGTGACTTAACTGCTTGGCCGGACGCCTATTTCTTATTGAAAAGGAGCGACCTCCGCATCTCGATCTAATGTACATTCATTTGGCATTCGGAGTACCATCTCTTTGCTAATTGCTGACTGGCATTGTTCTTACGCTCTACTTAAGATGAATAAAACTTATATCTATCAATCTCGGAATAGAAAACGTTGGATATCATTCAATGATTACAAGTAAGATTAAATTAAGTACGAGTGAAAGAAATACGTAATAATAATTTATAATTAAATTAAACGACTTAATTAAACGACGTTTTCAACAAACTTAATATATCCATTTACTTCAAAGTCAATGAAAAAAATTATTTAATTTTAAAAAAAACATATAGAAAGTAGTTTGATGTGAAGGAAACGTCCAAAATTTATTGAACTTTTCCTTTCTTTTTCCTGTTTAGCCTCCGGTAATTACCGTTCGGATAATACTTCAGAGGATGAATGAGGATGATATGTACGACTGTAGCCTAGTACAGCCTCAGTTCGACCATTCCTGAGATGTGTGGTTAATTGAAACCCAACCACCAAAGAACACCGGCATCCACGATCTAGTATTCGAATCCGTGTAAAAAAATGTATTGAGCTATTAATAATTAAAGTAATTATTGGGTCAAATCAAGATAGCATCGAGAACTGAAAAATTAGCCAAAATAGAAAGAAGGATCGTAAGGACCTGTATTGGCGGGGTAAACTTGGTGGAAGGAAAGTGGAGATTACTCTCAAACCATAAAATCAAGGAGGTCGTTACACCAATTACAGAAGAAATAAGAAAGAAGAGAATAAAATTCTTTGGCCACCTCTTGCGTTTGGAGGAATCAAGGAAAAGTAAACAACTCTTGGAAAGATTGCTAAAGCTAAAAACGCAACCAGTGTGGCGCACTGAGGTGCTTCAAGACATCAAAGAAGCAGGCATTGCACTGCAAGATCTCAGAACAGGATCTGGAAATTATAACAACTTGCCCGGTGTTAAATTTGCAGAAAAGCCTAAAAAGAAAACGGGAACGGTTTAGACAGAGGAACGGAAAAGGGATTTTCCGGGAAAATGAAAGAGTATTGGAAGATAAGAAAGACTAAACATAAATGATTAATTGGTCCTTCCGGGTCGTAAAAAAAAAAAATTAAAGTAACTGCAGTAAATCTACAGTATCACAAATACATATCACCAATCTTCTCTTGACGTTTTACTTTAATTAATATAACAAAAACATAATAATAATAAGCCATCTTATAAACGCAAAGTAATTTTGGATATGAGTATTAATGCAGGATAAGTTAATCATTAAATCGATATAATAATCGTAAAATATCAAGAGCAGAATTCGTGACGTATTTACTGCGGACATTTTAATTACTTTTACAAGCTTTCCTTTTACAAAAATTTTACTTTTACTTTTTTTACTTTTACAAGAATAAATTTTACAAGTTTTCCCCAGACAAAAATTACAATCTTAATGAAAAATACAGAAGATTTTTTTCAGAAAATAATAATTAAATGTAAGAAACTTTGTGGAGGAGAAAACATAATTTGAGAAATAAATTATTCTTAATAATTAATCTCTCCTAAATCGAACGATGCGACTATTAATAGATAGTAAGGCAGCAGATATCGTTGCATGCATATGCAACGATGCATATACATGTACATTATGCATCGTTGTTAAAAAAAAAAACAGAATTTATGCTTATCAGAAAAACGAAGTACCCGATTAGAATAGGTAAACCTATGTTGAAAGGCTAGAAAGATCTGTATATTAGGATACCGTCATTCATTGAGTAAGATATCCACTGTTAAGATGACAGCATAAAATAAAACTATTAAATAATGATCTCTTTAAGATCAGTTATTAAACGACTTGACAACGGGTGCAAAACGAAATTATCGCGGTATTAAGTAATTTCTGCTCTGTTGTAAAGTTAGGAATTATGGACGCAGACTGAAGCAACAATAACTCATCGAACATATGAAACGCGGTTTATCGCAGAAGATTAAGATTTTCACGGATAGAATCTCAAAAAGAAAGACAAATATTACAAAGAATGGCGAAACAACCTGGAAAAGAGTTAATAATTTTAAATGTAGGAAATTGAAGTAATTAGACCACACAAAGCGAAGCGACAAAAAGTAACACAATTTGCAAAATAACCTGCAAAATAAAGCGATCGGATGAAAAGCTGTGTATAGAACAAGGATATCTTGGCCTAAGAAACTCCGAATGTCATTTCCGCTGTCAACTGATAAACTTAGTCGAACGTGTGGACAAAGCGAAAACATCCAAGATGATAACCGACATCAGTAACGGACAGATACAGGAAGAAAACGACGGAAATTTTACTAGGAAGATAAAAAATAAAAAACTGATTGGTTTATGATATTTTCAAATAAGAATTATTATCATAAAAGAACGATATACATTTAACTGAATTGCACACTAAAAATTCTACATTAATTTATGAATATAACGATGTTTATTTAGAAACTTCTAGGTTCCGACTACTCTCAAGATAGAAATTACTCGATTAAAATTTTTTTTTAACAAAGAATAATGTAGAGCTCGAATGTTTAAGAAATGATATGAACAAATATAAACGCAATTCTTCAATCGAACACAAACGTTTCGATCACAGAAAAGTAAAGATATTTGAAGAAAAAAACCAGTATCATACGGTAGCATAGATTAAGAAGAAAAAACAAACTCCGCTTTCAAACTACTAATATCGTTACGTCATTCATAATCAGAAGTCTTGTTATTGTCTCAGGTCACTGACATAAAGGTGAACGAAGGGTAAAGCTTCAGAACGAATGAATATATCGGAGGACGAATAAAATTTATAATAAAATTCTGAACGATAGTTCATGACAGAATATTTTATCTGGAATAAATAAACTTATAATGAAGACGTGAAAGAAGGTTAATGCTGTATAATAATACCCGTATTGTAATAATAACGATAAAAAAATCATAAGGATTCATTATATAACACGATGGCATAATCGAAGAATTCTGAGCAAGTATAAAGTAAGTTTTATTAAACAGATTTGAGAAGGAAAAAAACGTAATTTTTATTCATAAAATCGATAAAGTCAACAAAGGATTCAAACTATTTACTTAAAAATCAACCCGCATCGATTAATTTCGGAAGAAAATTACTGAAACTTTGCTTTCTACAATGAAACAATAAGCGTTAAAACTTAATTACGACCCGTCTTTATTTAAAGGGCTTCGACATCCACTGTTAAGATGACAGCATAAAATAAAACTATTAAATAATGATCTCTTTAAAAACAAAGAGTAATAGTTAAAAGCAACAGGTGTATTTTGAATAAACTTAAAATCGATAAACGGGGAAGGTAGCACTTAACAGAAGTTATTTGTTTACCTTATACATTTTTGAAGAACAGAACTCCTGATACGAATGCAAACCGACCATAATTATGTAACCTATTTTTAAAGAATCCGAAAACACAGAAAAATCTACTTCACCTAGCATGTTAACAACAAATATATATATATATATATATATATATATATATATATATATATACAGCAATGAATAGACACTATATATATATATATTTATTTTAAATAACTTCTACTTAGTTCACAAAGTATGAATAATGTGATCAATGTTACAGAACAGATCGTGCGGTCAAATATATTATAATAAATGAAATGTATTCTGTTTGTTAACTTTACTTGAGACATCATGTATCATAAAAAATAGCACTCTTCACTGTAAATAGTCAACAGGTAGGAATGTTTATATGTAAATCAGACGGCCTTAGTCAAACCTTTTCTTCGGTTTAAATAAATATTTCTGTTTTAACTAAAGCATAACGATTAAGGATGTCCCGTCAAGAACGTCGGATTGAATTCATGGCACTCGTTTTTTTGTCGGCATCGTTCCGTTACGTTTTGTTATTCGTTTTTGTTGCAGTTATGATGGAAGGTAATAAAACGAAGCGAAGGGTTTTGAACGTGAAAAAACTCATTACAAGAATGCCGAGGTTTATGTAGAGACTGTTGGAAAAGCTTTGTGTAATCCACGATCGTTATGTACATCTAGTAAGAAAACGGTTTGTAGGGCGATCAAGTACGAGTAATTCGAAGCAAAATATTAGACTGTAAAAATTAAAATATCCAAGCGATCCCGTTGAGAACTTCGCCGTTGCGCGTAAAAGTGTTAATGCGATCCAACTCGGTCGATTCATGTAGAACACACCATCTTCGCATGTCCCAGATGGGCTGATAATAGAAGGGAAATTTTAATTAATAGACTGACCCCTGACAATTTAATTAATTGGATGGTGTATAGTCAGGAAAATTGGGACTGGTTCAAGAAGTTCGCGGGGGAAATTCTCCGTATTAAAGAAGACGAAGAGAGAAGACGGGGGTCGTAGTTAAAGTAGGGAAGGGAGGACAGTCCCTCCGTGGAGGGCCCACATGCTGAGGTGTGCGGGTTCCTGAGAAGGGAGGGAACTCCTGGGGAACTGTGGGGTAAAGTTAAGACCTAGTCCCGGCCGGCGGTGTCGGCCCTGCGGGTGCCTTGGTGCTTGGTGGGGTCGGTGCCGCCGGTTTGAGGCATGGCAAAAGATAAAGACCGAGACCCGGTTCCCTGCCGAGGGGCTGAGGGACGGCGTTGCCGGACCTTGGCCATGAGGTGGGGGATTAGAGGCATGGCAAATGGAAAATAAAAGATCCGAGACCGGGGAGGCTAACTTGCCGTGCCGGACGTGCTGCCGGTGGGTGGGGGACGCCTCCTTTGAGTATATGGACACTCTTCCCGACTAAAAAAAAGGGCCGGACGAACACTCCGTTAGTCCGTACTAAAAAAAAAAGAGGGGCGCAAAACTGTCAAAACAAAATGAGAAAAATCGCAACGAAGTTTCTGAATTAGAAAACTTCTGAAAAAAAATTCTAAAAACCAATAAAACAATCTAATTTTATGTAATAATGACCACAAAACTTTCAAGGCACTACTCTAGTAATCTACATAAATAAAAGACAATGTCTGTATATCTGTGTGTGAGAGAAACAGCGCAGAGACCGCTGCACCTACAGGTACGAAATTTGACACGAAGGTGGGCCAGGACAGGAACCGAATCACCTCGAAGCGATTTCTTTCGATTTTCGAAGTAGATTTTTCGTTATTCAATATTTAATCGATTTTTTCAGGGAAGTTCCGTACTAAAATTTTTGAAAATCCGGAAGTTGAACAGGTACAGGAAAAATTGTATACAGGAAATTATTGATACCCTCCACAACGAGACCAACTTCAAATCTGTACAATAATTAGAGCGCGTCAATAATTAATTAAAATAAGTACTTTTTCGGACGAAACGATATTTTCCCGTAGTCTTTTTGTAAATCGCGGTAAAAACTTTACTACCTGTCGTAAAAAAACGAATTTATTTTAGAAAATACCCAAGAGTTGGCTTTCAAATGAAAGAAAAATTATTCAAATCCGACGAGAAGTTCGTTAAAAAATTTTTTCCCGAAGTCGTAAGTTCAAAAATTACCAGCGTTAAGCACGTTTCGAACGCTCCTGGGAAAATATCTTTCTCCCTTTCTCCGTTAGTCGTAATTGTATGATGCGTGTCACATGGTCAGAGGGGGAGTGAGAAAGAAGGCATGTGTGTTATTTACGAACAACACCTTAAACAAGATTGTCAGACCTCGCTATATTAGGAACTGAGTATGAACTCGTAACATTTTAGATGATTCAGAATTAATTAGAACTAAATATTCGTAAAAAAATTCGTTTGATTTATACTCTCGTTAACTGTTTTTTTTTTTTTTAAATGAAGTATTTTACGTGAAAAGTATTTTTGTCAATTACTGAATACACTGTTTATTGTATTCGTTAAAAAAATGTAAAAAAAGACCATATACCTCTTTTTTTTGAATCCTTACACAGTAGTTCGATAGAGGCGCAATTTGTTTTTTACGGAGCGCTTCAAATGCTAAATCCGATCCTGTTAAGAGGCAAAATACAATGGTTTTTCATCGTTAGTGAAATCGTTACTTTAGCATTCAACGGACAAAAAATCATCGGCAATGATGAGGCGCATTTTCACTTGAGCGACTTCGTTACAAACAAAACTGCCGCATTTAAAGAAAAGAAAACCGTCGGGAAACAACGATATACTTGCAACGAGTCACTTAAGTGCAGATTTTTGGCCGGTGGAAGTGATCGGACCTTATAACGATTAAGTGGAAAACGTTATCGAAATATGGTTTAATATAATTCTTTTATGGCCTTATTGGAACGGTATGTATTCTAAATAGTTGTCGTTCTAGGAGGATGGAGCTACCTTCCGCACCGCCGAGACGATTACCTTGCTGTAAAAATTCCTTGCCTGACGAAAAATTTTTCCAGACCGAGTCCTCCCTCGCAAAGGCGGCCAGAACTGGCAGGCGAGATCATGTAATTTGACACCGTGAGACGTTTTCCTTTTGGCGTCGGTGAAATTGTAATATATGAATACAAACAACGAACAGTGGAATATTATGAAGGAGGAAATTCGACATGTTAACGGCAATATTGAGAAGAAAGTTTGTGAAAAAGTCATCCCGAATTTCATCGATAAAATGACTTAATGCGAACAAATGCAATCTCTTACGAAAAAACTATAAGTGATACGATTTCGGAGGGAACGGATGCCAGAAATGTTTTTTATACTTAAATCCCATTAGTAATTTTTTACAATTTGAAAAATAATGTAATCTCCAGAAAAAAAATATTCAGCTGATTAAATCCAGTGATTGTATCGGGACACCTTTTATTTGAGTTAGGTTAAAAACGGTCAACTATCAAACTCAAGATGCGTCGACGTGCAATAAACGGTGAAATATCTTTATGGAATTAAAAATAATCCGTCATTTTTTATAAAAGATAGATTCAGTTTCATAAAAAAAAAATTGAAAACCGTTACTGATGTCGTTTTCATGGTAAAATGGAATATAATTTTCAAAAGCTGTTTACTAACCTTTTATATTCTAAAACAAAATGTAGCGGATGAAAGGTTGTCAACCAAATAATATCTACTGAACCAAAACTATTTCACTCGCGTACTGCAAACATTATATTTAAAGTTACTAAATTTCACACACCGATATAGATTTGATATGCACTATTCTACGGCTTATTAAAAAAAATTCACCACCGCAATACTGAATCGTAAAAAACGCATAACTTAAAAGCGACAGTTCAAGAAATGAATTAAAGCTTTTTAAAAAAACATTTTTAGTTTTTTTTTTTTTCAAGAAATCTTACAATACCGATGTAAAATGGCAATACACACTTTAAATAGCTCTAATTTGAGCTACAGAAGTTTAAAATTCGTTGAAAAATGATCGAGGATATGTGCATATTCAACCTCTATTTTAAGAGATAAATCTCTTTGATTATAAAGGATGAGTTATGAAATACGAGTAGATAAGTATAAAAAAATATATATATTTTGAAAATAAGGATATAACGGGAATTTTTTAGCGGAAGAAATTTTGGGTGGAAATGTTTATTTTAAAAAGATCATATCGTTGGAAATCTATAACACTTCAATTAAGTTTAACGTTTTCTACGGCAAAAATACCAGAGGAAAAAACATTTAAAAGAATTTTCTTTTTTCCAAATGTTAAAAGGAACGATAAGGTAGAAAAAGAATTAGTACAAACACATAAGCAAAAGACGACATAAGTTTTTCTTCATTCAAAATATAGAAATGAACCACTGAATGGTATACACATAATTTACAACGTGGCAAAGCAACTGACAAATCAAGCGTGTAAAGAATTAAACTTGTACCTTGAATCTGACAAGACCAATACGTTATTATTACTAATAGTATCTTCTCGTGATAAAGACCACTGCAGATTATTTTAATTTAATTATTCGTCATGCGATATTTGTTATTATTTTTAATTAAGTTATGTACACGTAATTAGTTTATTCTATTTTAAAGTAAAACTTCTATTATCTTATCTGTAGTGAAATTTCTATTGCGTAAAATGCGCACTGAAATTAAATATTTGCATTATTTATAATAGACGACCGAGATGGCACGGTAGCACATCCAATGTGCTACCGTGCAATCCCCGATGTGTTTTACGTGTTAAACACACCCCTTCCCATAAAAAGAAAAATTAAATAAGAAAAGGACAAAAAGAAGAAAAATCTTAGTTGAAGAAGAAAGGAAGAAAGACCAAATCTATGAAAGAACTGGGATTGTAAAGTTGTGTAAAATGAATACTAATACATATGTTTTAAAAGTATCTCGACACCTACTTTTGGAAGCACTTCGTTGAGTGAGTGAGTGAGTGAGTGTGTGTGAGAGAGAGAGAGAGAGAGAGAGAGAGAGAGAGAAAAAAGGTAACAGTACTCTAAGTCAATTAGATCAGTAATCGGTTAAGAATTCTAGTATTTATTCTAATTTGTAAAAAAAAATTCACAAAAGATGTTACTTCAGGAAACTTAACATTTCATCATATAAAATGACTAACATATATGTATGTTAGTTAAAAAGATGTTCATCTTTTTTAAATTAAAAAATAAAACGGATCTATAACTTTACTAGTTATGATTACTTTGAAACTGGATAAGTCGAGTTGACCTTACTAGACGGCGATATACCTACGACGTCAATAGAAAACTTAACAGAATATCGTATACGCTAAGTAACTAATTTTAAAGTTAAAATTATACAATCAGACCAACTATATGGAGTATTTTCAAAAACTAAGTAAACAAGATACTTAATAATAATAAGTCACTATATGTTATACGTGGCTAAAATATAATGGCGTGACCGGAGGACAACAAAATAGATATTATACATGTTACAGACTGGTATATAATGTACGATAGATGTATTATGACGTCATAACAGTTGTTGACTGTGTTGACACTTGACATTAGATAATACCAACAGTCAATCGCTCACTGCCTTTAACATAGCTTTGTGTTTGTTTATACAATAAGTAATAGGGTTAACTTAAATGATCACAGATTACGAAGTAATTACATGTATAAATAAACGATATTATTATTATTATTAATTAATGAACTACGAAAGCATCATAATCCGTCACAAACGATAAGTTAACAATGTATTATTACAAATTAAATATAGAAATAATAAATAAATATTATTTATTACTACACACGAATACAGCTAACACACAAACTTAATTCGGTAAAAAATAAAGCTTCTAAAAATAGTTATGTCAAGATAGGGATTTTACAAAACAAAAATTAAATAAATACACGAGTATATATATATTTATTTATTTAAAAAATCATATTACGGCAAAAAAACAATAAATAAATATCCAGCATTTACTGTGCCTAGGGAATGATTTGGCGATAATCTTTTTACAGTTTGTTAGACTTTGACGTAAACCATATATACGAGTATAATGCGCACGCGCATGCGTCACTCACTCACTCACTCACTCTCTCTCTCTCTCTCTCTCTCTCTCTCTCTGTGTGTGTGTGTGTGTGTGTGTGTGTGTGTGTGTGTGTGTGTGTGTGTGTGTGTGTTCCTCCTAAATAATATTTAGCAGGACCAATTCTATTTAATAGGACGAGATCCTGTTAAATACATGTAGGTAATATAATAAGTATACAAAGGAGCAAATGTGATGAGAAATTTTTAATTTGTACGTCGTATCTATTTGCCTTATAACATTATCACACGTCTGTAAATAAAAAAATTACGATTTTTAAAGTACGCCATAAAACCGTGATCGATGAACAAAGTACCAACCCTTAATCTAACAAAAATTCAACCAGCAAGCGATATGATTTTTTTTCTACAGAATTTTCTATAAAAAAAGTGTAAAATTTCATTTATCTTCGTTTTTGTTCCCGCTGATGCGAACCGATTAAAAAATAACAATAACACAACAAACGTAATTAAAAAAATCTGATCTGGACACCACATGACTTCCTTGTACACCTATTAAATTACATGTACACAATTTTTTTAAATGAAAAGTACATAAAATTTTATTTCATTAATAACTTGATATTTTTCATTTTTTTATTGTTATTATTGAATTATATTATTTATAAATATATTTTGCAATCAGAGGTTAATTACACTGGGGAACTAAAAAGAATTTTTTTGTCTCAAGAAGAAAAATATACGATTCTGATAGTATTTTTTCTCCTGAATTTAAATATATCGGTTTTCCCTATCACGCAAGGTTTCCGAGAGACAGGCATTTATAATTTCAAACATTTGAATACTTTCTGCATTCTTAACCACACAATATTCAAATAATTGGCTCACCAAAAAGTAAGACACGACGACTTTCTGCTGCATTTCGCCTGTGAAGCAACACTTTTGATGGACCAACAATAATCGGCCGGCATATTAGGATTCCATTTGCCTTGATACCTCTTTTCCATAGCTGAAATCTTCTGATGAAAGTGTTTCCCGAGCTAATTGCTCACTGCGCCAAGATTTTCCGGGAAGATATCTAAGTGCGAGTGCAGGTGTACTTTTAAGAACATATTACAACCCAAATTTTTATGAGATGTTATAAGACCGTTGACAATATCACGGTAATTTTCCGCCTTTCGATTTCCCAACAAAACTCTGACTAAATTTTTGAACGCTTCCCAAGCTGCTTTCTCTAGTGGATTCAATAGTTCCTCAAACTTTTTATCGTGCATTAGTGATCGTATTTGTGTACCCAGAAATATTTCTTTTTTTAATTTTTGCATCTCTTAATTTTAGGAAACTTTCGTTTTAAGTACATAAAACCAGGAGTATTGTCCATGGCCTTAGAGAAATTCTTCATTAATCCTAGTTTCATATGCAACGGAGGTAGAAACACATTTTTAGGATTACACAATGCGTCATGTTTCACATTTATCTGTTCAGGAATGAGTGATTCGCGTTTAGGTAATTCTTTCCAATGAAATGGTTTTTTCTGTCCCTACTACACCATTCGCACAAAAAACAACAGAACTTTGTGTAACCCAAGCTGCAGACCAAGAATAAGTGCAATTACCTTCAAATCACCACAAATATTCCATTCAAATACTGTATATTGAAGCTTTTCCAATATAATTTAAAGTTTTCATATGTTTCTTTCATAGTAGCAGGGTGAGCAACAGGCACTGATGGAAATTTATTGCCATTATGCAGAAGCACAGCTTTTAAACTAACTTTAGAGGAATCAAGGAAGAAGCGCTATTCTGCTGAGTGATGTTCATTACAAAGTGTCTCCATAAGAGAAGAAATGTCATTACAAAACACTAAACCATTTTACCCGGAAAAATAGGCTTTAAATTCAAAATAACGATTACGATAGGTACATACCGTTGTATTTTTTTGAAGAAGATTCCATCCTTTTAGCCGGGAAGCAAGCATTTCAGACTGTTTTTTGGATAACTTTAAATCTCGTATGAGATCGTTAAGATTTTTTTGAGTCAATAAATGAGGCTCAGATAAACTGCTTTGTTCGAAAGTTGTATCACCAGAAACTGTTTCTTTTTCTTCTATCACACTCTGAGCTCTCTTCATCTGATGTCAAATGTTTTGGAGGCTTTGGGATGGGCAATTCTTCGCATTGTGGAACTGGTCTCATCGCAAGTTGCAATTTAGGGTACACCACTGTATGTTTTTTTTTTTTGACGTAATCTCTTTAATGTTTGTTAAGCAGAAATAACAAGTCAGAAGAGTGATTTTTCCGAAATTTTTCGCGATCACAAAACTTCCTTTACTCCGAACAAGGAATTTTTAACTTTTTTTTTTTGTTGTCAAACCTAATGCATATTTAATAACCAAAAATTATTTGTCAAAAAACTAAAACTTTAATTAAAATTAACAAAAAATTATATTCGGTTGGGCAAAACATGAAAAAAAAATCCATCACGTTAATCCTGGGTTAGGATTATCAGTATTATAAATAGTTATTATTAATCCAGTTCAGGTTAACGATACACAACATTATACGCTTTAATACAATATTAACTCGCTTCTAAAAACTGAAACCGGCGGAACAAGGAAAAATACTGTGAGAACACCAACGATTGAACACGTCATTAAAAACGTTTACCAATCCATATCCAATGGTGAATATTTCGCTCTAGGTAACATATCGGCTGTTTTTATTTGGCCGGATTGTTGTTGCAGTAAATGTTGAAAAATAATATAAAGTATATTCAAAGAGGAAAATGGTTGTATTAGGTTATACTGAAAACTTTCAGATTTCTTTCTCCGTAAAAACGTAAACGAACAGCTAAAAAACATAAGGAAACGCTATATAAATGCCCGTTAACATGCTGCATTAATAGCGTATAAATGCGGTATTTATAAGCAAAATTATATTACTTTTATAAACAACAGATTAACGTGAAACTTCACAATGAATTTATTTCATAATAATAAGTATATCTGATAAAATACAATAATGAAACGGCGAAGAAAAAACACTCAAGAGTCATTTATATAAAAAATTAAAAAATCTAAATTTAGTTGCACATTTTAATCGATAAACAATTATCATTAGAACAGAGGAATAGAAAATAATAAAATAAAAAAACGAAACAAAATAAGAACGAAGTGTAATATTACCGATCAATAGATAAATTAAAATAATACTACAAAAAATAACCAGTCAAAACAATTTCAAGTGTTTCAGATAATTTAAAATAAACCTTTACTTCCGACTTTTATCATTGTTTAGTTAAACGTTTATTTTTGTCATGTTTTTGAAAAAAAAAATTATTATTTTTATTCTACGCTTAGTTTTTTAACAGTTTTTGAGCGATTTTTTTTTGTTGAGATTTCACTTCAATAATGAAATTCATTTTTAATATAAAAAGAAAATCATATTGTAAAGTTAGCGCAATAAATATGGTTTATACAAGGCCGAGTACTGTATGTAGCTGCTGTATTTGTACAAGTGTTATATTTATGAGTACATACTACTACACGTCTACTAAAACTTTCATCAGATTAAGATAACAATAACTGTAACACGTTTAAATTAAATAACACACAGATAGACGCACATTCGATTAGCGTACATATAAGATAATAAATTACACGTAAACAAACAGTTAGAACTGATACGCGTTATTCCATGTAAACAGTACTCGTCTATATCTTCCATCACCAAAACCAGGAACAGAAGGTTAATATTTGAACATTATTCACAATATTCAAGCGATCAGTAGTACTTAAAGATTTAAAATAAACTGGTAATTTAAATAAGAAAGTTTGAGGTAAAATCAAATTTTATCCGTTTATCTATCACGTCAGCGTTGGTTCTGAAGTGACCGGAATGAAATTCTTAAAAGTGTACGTACATACGCTTTACAGCAAGGATGGAAAATAAAATATCTACTAAAGAATAGGCTTTTTGTACGATAAAAATGCGGATATTTAAAATTAGGTAACTTAATTACGTGTGAAATGAAGAGCCTTAATTACGTGTGAAATGAAAAAAGGCGTCGAAAACTGTATCGAACCATTCAATTGATCGATTACAAAAATACCTATTACTTAATCAAAATGTAAAACTTAACTATTAATTAAACCGTAATAACTGCTACCATTTATATTTATCGTTTTACTATTACAATTTTTTCTTCTAACCGCTGTTCCACTGCACTGAATAAAAAAAAAATACCCATGTTAATCTAAGATAACTGTTCAAAAAAGTATTCAAATGTTTCGACTTTAGAAATATTAACGTAAATGTATATTATTTATTAGTTTACAGCAACAAGCGTTGAATTATGAAAAGAGACGGAGATTATTGCGACAAAGAAACGATTCCAATTTTTTTTTTTGTAATACGAAACGATTATTTTCTGAATAATAGAATAACTATTGTAACAATTCTGATATAAATAATCGACTTACTTTGGTATTTACTGATATTAAAAAAGGGAAATCTAATATAAAATGTGAACAAAAGGCCTACAAATACAAATACGTACGTAAAGAACAAAAATTCCACAACGAATGACTCGTTAAAATAAAAAAAATAGTTTTTTAATAATTTTTTCAGTTTACACAAGCCTTAATTTACAGAATTACTACATCGATTTCACATTAAAGGAAATTGAAGCAGAAGCACCGCTGTTTCGCAGCTGGGACCGGTCGACAAAGTGTAGATGGACCCGTAGACCGATTCCGGACCTTTAGTGATGGCTCCACCGCAAAAACGGGGAACCGGAATAAGAGTTGACCTGGTTCCTACCTATCGCGGTTGCTTCAGAGCATAAATGTGACGCAGGCACTGAGGACTTCCAATGAATGCAATTGTTGCGGAAGGGAGAGCACCGCAGAGCACCCTATGTTCGAACGGGACAGACTGTTTCGGCAAAGAAATGCACGGCTGAGAGAATTCGCCAAGTCACGATAACATCACCGACACTGGTGCAGAACGAACGGGCACAGCACGCGGTGTCAATTACCCGAACAAAGATAGCAGAGAATATAAGAAGTAAGGGGATGAATAACCCCTAATTTTCCCTTTGGGCTGTATTCCTAATTAAACCACGTCCAGCCCCGAGGAGAAGTAAAGATTAAAAAAATTTTTTTAAAAATTCTGTCACGATAAAGGCAATATAAGATCAAAATCTAGTTAACAGAATTTTTAACTGAATCCAGCGTTATCGGTCTACTTCCTTCTATCAGGTTCAATTAAAAGAACCGTCTTGATACCGGTTAGTGAGACTTATACGAGACCATATGCAGAATTACAACTATCATAACGGTTTATAAAATGTTATGAGGCAACTTACTTTCGAAAGGAAAATAAATTTTAACCGCATACGAATAAATAAAATAATTATGTAAACAACTAACCCGTAAAAAATAAAAATCTGAATAAACTAATTATCTGAGCGATCGTATTTCTCGTACGCGGTTAACTTTAGTTCATTTAAGTTATGTTTATTCAATAAAGTTAACTTTATTTCATTAACTTTGGGAACGTATTAAGGAGAACGTTAAGAATAATGTACGATAAATCGTATAAAAAGTCATAGTCAAAGTTATAAAATCGTATAATAATTACGTATAAAAAGTCTTTCTAATAAAGAAGAGATATGCCGAAAACCGGCATATTTGAAAAGTTAGGCCGAAAAGCTAAAATATATGTATATCAGAAAAATAAAAATAAAGCGCAGCTCCATTACATCGATTACCCGTAGTGGAACCGTTATTATGTAAACGATTTTTCCGCCAGTAACTCAAAAATAAATTGAAGTTTATAATAAAACATCAACCGGATTCAAATTCTTTTACGCTCGGCAAAATTCAAAGCTGATTTCCTCTCAAAAAAGCGTCAAACTTTTAAGTATCGACTTGTGAACAATCAGACTTCATTCATATTCTTTTTATAACGTTCAAAAAGGTTAGGTTTTATAACTTTATGTTTTGGTCTCACCAGAAATATTTTTCAAGATATTACGGTTTGGATTTACCTCATGGACAACAGCAAAGTAAAATCAATATTATAAAAATAATGTAAACGCAATCAATCGAAAGAAAATTATTTAAATAAGTCGAAAGTGGTTTGTTAAACTAGTGATGAAGTCAGAAATAAGCCAGCCTTTACCATTTATACCTTGTAATAAAAGCCCATTATCGACCTTTGGCAAAAAAAATAGCGTAAAGAACTTTTTAAGTAGTACTACTCATTGTCCCGACGTATTCAAGTCAGGACAAGCATTGGTCGACATCGATTTACGATACCGTGAGGTATTATCTTCATAAATTGTTTGACAATAAAATATATAGGTCCTATAAAAAAAAACAACAAAATATAAATTTAATTGTCTAATTAAAAAACTGCAATTTTACCACTACATATACGTAGTTAATATTACTACGCATCGACATCAGATAAAATTAATTTTCAATGCCAACGCGGCGATTAATTAAAATGTAATAGATCTTTTTATGTCATAATTATCTTTCTTCATATACTGCGTATTCGTGGCTAAAACTACATCCTCTGATCAGATTGTGCGTTCTACTATTCACCCGCCTTGATTTTACAGAATATAATCCCGTAGGCTTAGTTTTAATAAAAATTTTATACTTTTTCATTCCGTACAAGGGGAATATGACTAACAATCCGAAGACTAATTTATCCATAGTGCAATTTAAAGAAATTAAGTAAATCTTAAGATTAACTATAAGTAATGGACGTTTGATAGCATATAAATATAAAAAAAATTATATTACAGTAATATTTGATACGCAAAATAACTTAAAAATTTAACATCAAACCGATTAGATATTAAATATTAAATTCAAATAGATATTTGTCATTATTCCATTATGTAAATAAAAATATACGCACAGTCTTAATTCATAATAAACACTTTCAGCGAGCTTTTTACTCTATTATGAACACAGTAAAGAACGCATAATAATAGTACTTTTATAATGATAATGATTATAATCTTGAAAAACGTTTTTAAAATAAAAAATTAATTATAACTAAACTCATATTTTATGTGAAATTTTTTTAAGTTGAAGTATTTTTGAAGAAACATTTGTCGTCCAAAAAGATCTGATAAACCGATTTATACTTGCGATAAAAAGCTGTGCTAAACAGTTACTAAAATAAATCGGAAAACAAATACACGCTCTAAAATTCATTTGCAAAATAATTTTTTTTTTAAAATAAAGGAACAAAATAAAAAGAAATAACGATAAACAATATTAATCGACAAATAAACTTAAAAAAATACAAAATAATTATTTTTAGTAACGATTTTAATTTCACTAGTTAGTGAAATTACATTACTTTTATGGATTAGGTAGATAAAACTAATCTCAGAAACGAAAAAGATTTTATTAACCTTAAGCCAATCAAAGAGATATCACACTGTACATTAACAAATTCTTAAGTTAAAATATAACATTTTAATAGTCTTAAGGCTGAAAACTTTCACAAAATGATATTTATAGATTTTTCGAAGAAAAGTACGCTTTTACTTTCGGTCGGACGGTTGGATTGGGGGGAAAATTGAATTTTCTTTACAATTTGAGGAGTATGAAAATACCATTCACTTAAAAATTAACTTCCTCATATACATATATATAGGAGAGAGAGAGAGAAAAGAGAGAAAAAGCGTACGAATAAAATTTGTTTCTCGAAAATCTCTGAAACTACTAGATCAATTTCATTGAAATCTAGATATGCTGTAGTAGTGTATCTGAAATTGTTCAGAAGAAGAATGGTTGAGACATCTACAGTTACGCTCAAATTAATGTCGGCAACAGACCTCAAAATTGATATTATGTTGAATTAGTGTATTTTTTATACGCCCTTTTGCAGCGATGAAACACAGCGAGCTTATCAATATGATGAGTGAGAAAAATTGATACATGTATGTAGACTCTACCCACCGGGTTGGTCTAGTGCTGAACGCGTCTTCGCAAACCAGCTGATTTCGAAGTCGAGAGTTCCAACATTCAAATCCTAGTAAAGGCAGTTACTTTTATACGAATTTGAATACCGGATCGTGGATACCGGTGTTCTTTGGTGGTTGGGTTTCAATTAACCACACATCTCAGAAATGGTCGATCTGAAACTGTACAATACTACACCTTTACATATCATCCTCATTCATCTTCTGAAGTAATACCTGACCGTGATTTGAGGAGGCAAAACAGGAAAAAAATGCATGTAGGCTCTACTCGTTATTTTTAATTATTTCATCAAATTACGTTAATAATTTAATTTTCTTAAAAACAGAAAATATATTTTAATACTAAAAGAAAATATAATACCTCTTTTAGTTTTCTCATTTAATTTACTTTTTTTATATTTCTGGTGAAAAAAAAAATATTTCAAATAAAATAACAAAAAGTCGGTCTGTACCGAAGAACTGGTAAGAATTTTTTCTTAATAAATTTAACTTTCAAACAGGCTACTAAATAATTAGTCTCTTATCTTTGTTCGAAAATGAAGTTTCTGCTTCGTCATAGATAAATTAAGTTTCCCAACTATCTAATTCTGGTTTATTAATTGCATTTTTTATTATCATTAGTTTTTATTTTGTTATACATTAAAAGCGTCAACTTAGATAAAAACAAAAAAAAACAAAAACAAATATATTAAACAAAAAATAACAAGCTTTAAATATGTACATAGAAAAATAACATAATGTTTTCGTTCTACACAAAAAGTAAAGAGAAAATATTTACAAGTGAAAGATGTTTCTTCAACTAACTGCATGGATATTAAAGAGAAATAACATTTCTACTGCATTAAAAGTGAAATTTAATCATGTAAAACTACTGCATGTTGATTTAGCGTAACGTGTAATTTTTTAACAGGTGGATTTAATTTTATCGGTCACATTATTAAAAACTTTTCAAATTAAAAAAAAATCGATACATAGTTAAACGAAATAAATACTAACATGATATTTGGATTAAATAAATAAAATAAATTGCCGGCAATTTATTGCCTAAAAAAAAAAAAAAACACTCAACACTTCCTTAAAATTTGACTTTCAGAGTGTGTAAGATAAAAGAAAAAATATTTTTTGTTATCAAATAATTAACGCTTAATTTTCCCCACTTCAAAGAATCCAAATTTAAAGAATTCAATAAGAAGTTTGTTAATTACTGCTTATGTTTTTACAAAACGCTAGCTATTAAAACAAAATGAGAAAATCCTGTCCTGATAAAAACAAGAAAAGGAATACGGAGAAGAAAGGTAAATATTACTATCGAGCGTTAGCTGTACGATCTGTCTGGACATTTTTTTTGTTTCGATAGAAATATGAAAAATATTAAGAAAAAACATAGAAACTCTGCGAATAAGCGGGATAATACTTGAATGCAAGAATATGTATTACTGTTTTTATTCTAAAATCTCCGACTAATTAATTTTAATATTAGCATGAAGACAGTCGTACATAACAAGGTTGCGAATCGTGATATAACAGAGCAGTAATAAGCAATTATCGTAAAATTGTATTTGTAAACAACACACATTCATTTTGGTTATGAGACAAACTTCTACAAATAATTATTTTTCTTTTAAATTTGTTTACGTAATGAAGAAGATAACAAAAAAATTTCCTTCTTTTATAGTTTTACCATACGAGATTATTACTCGACATCATTTATTCTCCGTACAATAAACCTTAACTATCGATTTCAATATTAGTCGTATTTCGATATATTACAAATGTTTAGATGGAAATCGTATTTTAATGATCAAGTGAATGAAATATAGATCACCAAAACTGTGATTAAATTAAACGATTTAAATTTGTACTAATAAATTCATTATATTAAAGCAAATTGTATTATCAGATGTTAATTCATCCTTTGCGTTAGTACTCGTATCGGTATACTTACAGATTTTTAAAAATTATTCATTTTAATCTATAATTTTTTTCAAATTTGTAAAACTTAATTTAAAGACAATTCGGCATTAACTAGACAAGCAATTCTATAAGTTTGTGTACAGATATCGACCTCCGCTTAAACAAAACCAACCGAATTATATAAGATGTCTATTTTCATTTACGTTATGGGAAAAGAAAAAAAAGAAGCAGCCTCATAATATGATACAAAAGATTTTAGAAAACAGCTCCCGAAGAAATATGTATACTTTAAATACGTTCGGTATCTGTACTGCCCATTGATATTGTTAATTTTATTGTCTCGAAAATTTACAGAGTATTTGAAGGGATAAAAACTAAATTATCCTGGTATAAAGAAAATCCTAATAAAATGATCGCGTTTTAATAATAATATTGTACGTTTGCTGAAGATATAAACAATCAATCTCCAGGAAATTACAACAGGAACACTTCAGGATTAACATTTAGAAATTAAAAGATGCTACAGTTCACCAGCATCAATAAAATAGGGAATCTTCTCAACGACTGCCTTTAAATTCCGATACCGTTTTACCCGCTTAAGAATATCTACTGAACAGAGCGATCTAGCGAAAGAAAGGTCAAGAATCCGATCCCGACAGTAAACAAACCAAACCTGCGTCGGGAAGGCGGGCTAGGGATATTATCCTTAATTTATTTCATATACTATTATTAAGGTCCCTCTGAACGCTAGGGACGCTTTAAATCGGTAGCTACCACCTATACGACAGCATGACTGTGAAGTTAAATTGTACAGTAGTATAATAATTTACAATGACAGCGGATGACGTTACGCGTCATTTATTTACTTTGTAGTAAAATTTCTACTTTCCTTCGTCGATACAGATTAAAAAAAACCCGATTGAACGAAAGGGTAATGTACGGCATTTGATTCGCCGTGATGTTTATAAGCGGTAATAGATGCGGCAGGATTGCTGTAGTGGAAGTTTGTCATCGGTTCTTAACGGTCACAAACGGGCGACCTATATTATTTTAAATACAAACGCCAATTTATTTAGATGCTACAAGGAAGAAGCTCCTACACGTATAATGATCATAAGAGATACCGGAAGGAACATGTATATCCCCGCATCAAAATTTTTACGACTGAGAATAAATAAAAATAAATAGAAAAGTGAAAATGAAAATTAGAAACCGGAAAGAAATACGATCTTAAAGACAGGAATTTGGGATATTAGGGAAATGCCAAATGAAGACAGAACCGAAAACGAATAAGGGTTACGACAACGTTGTAAAAACATTTTGGAGGCTCGTGGATCAGATTAAAGATAGGCAGGGACTATAAAAGTCGATCAAAGTGGAAGACTGACGACCTTTTTAATGGCACGTAGACAAGTAGAGGATTAAGCTGATTCGATAGCTTGATTTCCTAGCTTAATTTTTTTTAAATATATCCATCCAAGAAAATTCTATTTTTTTTTTTTCAAGCGAAAGGACGAAAAGATTTGCCGCAAAATAAGAAATAAAACAAATGTAGCCTACGGTTATATTTTTTATCAGATTTCTTTAAAAATAATAATGCGACACAAAAGTGAGTAAATAAACAATTTATGTTGTATAATAAATGTATATATAAGTCTATATATAGACTTATATAAGTCTTATATATCTCATTTAATCTAATTACAACTTTTAATAATAAAGTAGAAAATATACTACTAGTAAACTAAAAATAAACCGATTACAGAACCCGCTTCAGTTTGGTTTACCGTTAAACCACTAAAATGGTTAAAATATTATCCTCCATGAATATTAAGCTGTGTTAATCCAAGCTATGTTAACCCTGCGTTCACAAGATTAATGAAATATTTTATTAACATGAATAAAGAAAACTAACCGTAAAATTATTAATCGATTGATTATTTATTATTAAATATTTTCTTCGGTTATTCTAAATTAATTCTCATTTTACACTTCAGTACTGAAAACTTAAAACTACAGAAATTTCTTCCTAGAAAGAAAAACCGAAAAACATCAATACATAATAATTAAAGAGCTGACGATATCGCCTCACAAAACCAAATTTCTAGTACAGAGATTTTAAAAAACCAAAAAACTTTTATCTATAACTGAACTACACCAGGTTACAAGATAAACGTAAATATAAAAGCATAACTTAATTACAAGGTCAACCGGGGGAAAAATCAAGGTTACTACATGTTTTACTAGTAGTGCATTGAAAAACAGAATAAAATATTAGAATATCTAGTTTTAATGAAAAAAGATTATAAAAAACTATTACACACCATGTGAAATTCGTTTAACTACATTTACATGTCAAAGAAATTATTCCACTATCCTGAATAGCAATAGAAATGATACGCGTTACAGAATTTCTTGATATTGGAAATAAAAAAATTATATAGAAATGAAAAAAATAATTATTTAACTGATCAAAGTTCAGCAGGAACGCGCGCGTGCGCACAACACATTGATCGCAATAAAATATATTTAACTCGAACGATGTACAGAGTGGGCCACGAAAAACTATCCCCGCCAGAAATATAGAATATTAAATAGAACATTAACATTAAAACTTTACGTACAGGACATTGGCACGGTAAATTGAAACAAAGGAAAAGAACGTACATTCATAAGTAAGAACTCCCCCTCCCACTCTTTTTTCCTGTTTAGTCTCCGGCAACTACCGTTTAGATAATTCTTCAGAGGATGAATGAGAATGATATGTATGAGTGTAAATGAAGTGTAGTCTTTGTACATTCTCAGTTCGACCATTCCTGAGATGTGTAGTTAATTGAAACCCAACCGCCAAAGAACACCGGTATCCACGATCTAGTATTCAAATCCGTGTAAAAATAACTGGCTTTACTAGGACTTGAACGCTGTAACTCTCGACTTTCCAAATCAGCTGATTTGGGAAGACGCGTTAACCACTAGACCAACCCGATGGGTGTAGAACTCCCCCTCCCGAGTCACGTGATCGTCACTCCCACCCCTCCCGTCCGTGCACGGACCGTCAGTTGTCTACTGTGATTGAGAAGGTGAGATGCGTTATGTTGTGCGTGCGTTAGCGATGTATTCGATGAGTAAATATTACAGTCGTACGTAAGAACCGGTTCTTTGAAGGAAACACATGTCATTCCGTAAAACGTACGGAAAATACACCAAAGAACACGGCGCTACCTGTCCGCACTCCTGAACTTCGTGCACGCGATTCCGAAGCGATGCTTTGTAGACCTCGAAAGTCACCTAGAAAACTATCCCAACAGGTCGGGGCGAGTAGAATAATCTGTAGACGTGCCCTGAATTGTCTGAAGCACCGCATTACAATTGTGCGACAACTGAAGGAATCGGACAAGGAAAAACGTGTGACGATTAGTCGCCGGTTGTTGAATACGGTTGCAAATGATCAATCGGACCCGTTTATGTTTATCATGTCAGACGTGGTACGGTTTAATTTATCAGGATACGTAAATGCCCAGAACAGGAGTTATTGGGTGTCAGAAAATTCACATCTAATACACGAGGTATACTTACATGACCGGAAGATAAGTGTGTGGTGTGCTATTCTTGCCACGCGTATTATCGATCCTATATTTTTCGACACCACAGTCAACACAAATGTCGATCTGAAGTTGGCAGGGCTACGTTCTCGTGGCCCACCTTGTACATTAAAGTTGAATTTCAGCCGGTAATAAAATCAGCATGTAAAAAGCAATAAAAATATTTAAAAATCCATAACCTCAACAGTAGCCTTGGGGATTAAACTTACAACTCAGTAATTTGAAATTCACTATTTGGAATAACTTTACCCGGAGTAAGTTCTAATATTCCATATACCGAATTATGCAGTATTCATTATTAACTGAAGAATACACACATAAATGTACAATAAATAATTACAAGTATTCGAATGCGGCAAGGCTTAGTGAACACTGGTAACAATCTTTAGTGAAAACTGTTATGTCGTGATGTATATGAATCACTTTCATCAAAACAGTTTCTACCTAAAGGGTAGCGCACATTTGAGTTAGCTTTCGCTCAGACTCGATATAAATATCGTGGAAGAAATAGCGTTAAGCATATTAATCGACGATTTATGAAAGGGCACTTTCATAAATGCTACCTTGACCTGCGTCATCTGAGAAAGTTTGTTTTAAAAATATTTCCCGCTTTTATAAATTGCTGAAGTTGATTGAGCCAACTAATACAAAAAAAAGATGCAAACTTACGACGTTAAAAGCAAATTTCTTAAACGTGCAGCTGTAACTAATTATAATAATAACTGTAATAATATACAATTAAAACTATTTCAGAAAGTCTAGGTAGAAATAAAAAATCCCTGTACTCGAGTGAAATAGGACGAAAAACACAGTTTTGCCCTAGTATGCACTTCCTAAAGCTTAATAAAAAGAAACCACACAAACCTCTCTCGGAGCGGTTTGTGGTGGCCGGTAGGGATTTCTAACTAAACATACAACTATTTTCTCTCTAGTATGCGCTCTCACATTTAATTCCATAACCCGAATCGACTTCGTTGTTTGTCCACACTGTTTTTTCTATAATGTAGCTAGGCCTTACAAACCGTTAACTCAAGAAGGTTTATTATCAAAAATGTTTTTAACTTTCTTCCCCTTCCTACACTAAACCTCTTCAAAAAGAAAAAAAACAATAGAGAACTTCAATTTTTTGTCTGAAATTTCATATATTATTCCGTCTAAATATAAATAGGATCATAAAATGATCGAAAAACTAGAAAATGCTTCATAGTTTCCGAAGCGATCAATTTATTCTTTCTGATTTCCTTGTTCATTAGTTACAGGAAAGGCGGGAGAACTTCTTCGAAGCCAAAAGGAGGAAATGCGTATTAGTTAATTCACTACCTTCTCGATTAAGATTTACAAAAATTTAATCAACAAGTGTTCCTTACAATGTGTGATGTTTTCCAAACGTGACATCCGTCATAATCTCATTTTATTTTTACGATATTCGTACAGCCCGATAAAAACATTACTATAAATTGTTCATTTTTCAATTAAACTCTTCGGCGGTTGCGTTTACCCATTTCTTACAGAAGCATTCGAAATTTATAACGCATAGTACAGCTTTTGTTTTTATCTTTTCTGTGTTACTGTATTTTACATAAACAGGTTAGTATTTCATCTAGAACCTTGTGAAGTATTGCTTGTTTTACTATATTTAGTCTGCAATCTAAACCAGAACACTAATTAAGAGTATTACACTTCTACGTCCGTTCTCGGATATTTAAAATACATTAAATATATTGTATAAAATATTTCATTCTTATTGTTATTATTATTCTGTGTTATGTGCACTTTATTATTTTATAAAAATTAATATATCAGATTGTAATCAACTGAAACAAATAAATCTTACAGTACAGATTTTTAAAAATTCTAACAAATACAAGTCTACATTCTAACAGTCTACATAATGTATTTGAAATTGATAATGTGAATCATGAAAATTTTGCAAATATTTTACGGGGCTAAAATGGAATTATTTAAGTGTAATGCCGGAAAAATGATCTCAGATGTAATTGCTGTTACATGAAAATTGTTTTATCACTTCCATTAATCACAAATGAATCACTGTTTCGTTTATCGACCTTTCCAAGGACCATAGGTCTTTGGTAATTTTTATATTATCTTTTTCCAATCGTTTATTATTACTGAAGAAAACTTTTCTACATACAACCTTTTAACATCGTTCGTGTTAAACAACGCATTATGTACAACTAGATTTTTCATACTGGCTCAAATTAATTGCACCAGATTTAAATCGGGTTTGGTAAAAGTGAAAGATGTTAAAGACTGTGTTTAGATTCAGGTAACGTTATATCTATTTTATACTCCTTTGTCGGCTCTTGCTTAATCGTACTAATAGTCTAAACAATTCAATCTTAGGAATCATTAAAATAAATAAATCTGTAGTAATAAAATTTAAACATATCACTTTACTTTTAAAGCCCCTCCCTTGCAAAACGAAGTAATTTACCTACATCAATTATCAGGTTAATCGTTCAATTATAGGGTCAATGTGCGTTACAACCTCTTGCTTTCTTAACCATCAAAAAACTAATATTTCGAGATAGTAACCCCCCTTCCCATCCGGAAAAACGTTTAATGACGTCATTATTTAATTATTGATTAACCTAATCTCAATGCTGAACCTGAAAACATCGAATTCGTTCACAACGGCACTCCCGATCGTCCACTGTATAAAGAAAAATTAGTTTAAGGTTCCTCTTAGGTCGGTTACAGTTTTTATCTTTTAATTTCTGAACATGGTGCCGCTGATATTTTAAAAAAATAATATTAACGATTAATGAAATCCACCTTACCAGCATATAGATGCTGGTAATCGATTCATTAATATGCTCGTTAAGGTGGATTTCATTAATTATTAATATTATTTTTCTTTTGTAGTACACAATATTTTCTGTAACCTATTCGTACACGATTCGTGATATCTTTTCCCTTGCAAAATCGTTAATATTAAGATGCGTTTGCAAAATTAGTTTTAAGGAAACAGAGGAAACGACCAACCCAAAATCACAAATTTATCGTTATACGTTTTTTATATGACGATATACAACCGACCGTTAAAAAGACTAAATTTTAATAATAAAACAAAGCGTAGCAATCTATTAAAATATCATTAAGCTACGAAATGTAATCCCTAAAGGATACCTCGACTAAATACGGTGTAGTGCGACGAATCTCAACACAAATTGTCAGGAACAAACAAAGCACAACTATGATTTATGGGAATACGTTATCTCAATACGACGAAAATAATATGTTAATATCAATAGTACAAGGGTATTAAAACCCTAAACTATAGAACGAGTATTTACTTTTGATACGATATCGAGTGGTCTACTCTATCCTTACTCAAATAGGATATCTAAACACAAACATGAACAAAACCAACTTCAGTTAGTTATTTTCTTCAAACTAACGTTTGAATATAGCGCAGAATGCACATTTATAAACAGTACACACTCGCTAAGCTCGCTGGGGGCTTTAGACCCTCCCTACCGACTCGGTTCCATTGATTATAAGCAATGTGAATTTTCCGAATATCTCAGGCCACTTCAAAAGGCGTTTTTCAAAATTTTTCGTACCGTGTGTTTCTTATTTTTGTGAATTTCGGGCCCAACACCTAATTTTTTTTTGGTGAATATAATGAATTTCATAAGCAAAGATGACAGTTGAGGAAAACAACTAGTGAATGGTGAATTAAAAATTCCTCTATTTATAACGGCGACGTGAATTTTGAAGCTATCACACGTTTGCAATTGGTATTTGTAAACGGTAATATAAATGCCGCTTAGAATAGTTCATTCGCTCACTAACGCAATCATAGCGAACGGGGATAATAAATGAATAAAAATAACAATACATTATTCTCCCCTCCTTAGGTTAAAAAATGGTAATACTTTTATTAATTATAATCGATTTTAAAATAATTAAATAACATGTTAAAATATGTAATGAATACGTGTACAATTTTACTAAATTACTAAGAGCGCACATCATTATGTTATTACGCGCAAAAACGTTGCCTTGGAGATAAACGAGGTAATCTGTATTCTTACCTACTGATTTTACAGAGTATAAAAATGAATGCCAACTACGCCGTGAAGGTTTTGAAATTGATATCCCTCCTGTCTAGGTTTGAAAAAAATCCCTCTAATCATACCTCGGTAATAAGATTACTAAAAATTATTAAATTTAAAATTAATAATTATTTAAATTATTACATTTAAATATTATTAATTATTTAATATTGATAGTATGAGCTATAGGAAAGCATAATGTACGTAATACCATATACTTTACAACACAATATGCGTGACATTGCGACAGTAAATCCGATTCAGAATTCACATACTCCCCGATGGAAGTATAAAAATGTAAAACGATTTCAGAAATAGATTCACTGGTTTTTGCGAAAAAATCATACGCTGGAAGGCGGAGAACATTAACCAATTTATAAAAGATATTTTAAACGGTGTTCTCAAATAACTAGAATCATTAGTCGTTTAATCAAACACGATTATGAATATAACTGATTAGCGAGCATTAATTTACATTAATGTCTCGTTAATCTAAAATGACGTATTGATAAATTTTCATTCCGCTATCAAAAAGCAGCATAATAAAATGAAGTTACTTTCAAAATTAATTCATGCGGAATACAACATAAATAATTAGTACTACTCAAATTTAATTAATCTAATATAATTAATATTATATATTAATATAATAGTAATAATGTTATATAATTAAATTAATTAATATTATTATCATCACGGACATAATTTTATGTCGTATTCTAGTAATAAAACTGTGAACAGTAATATTTAACAACAATATTGAAATTAACTGAACTCGATTGTGGAACACACGACTTCATACCCAATTTTGCAGAAGTTTAGTAATGAATAAAATTAACGCATTAAATAAATCCAAATGTTTCTCAAAGTCAGGACGGAAAGCCTTATTTCGTTCGTCGCTACATTCAACGATTAGATTCACCTCAGAATAAACGATAGATGTCTCTAGTGTAAGACCAGGAAAAGAGCAGGTTTCCTTCAGGACTACGTAGTTTCAGATTACATAAGTAATTATTTAATTATAACTTTGAACTAGATATTTACTCTCCGTTTACGAAAAATGTAACATAAATTTATCCTTAAAGTATTATAGGATTTTAAATGATATATAATTAAAGGTTTTAACGATCATTTGATGTTAATATTGCTCTATGTTTACTCGTTTTTCAGTTATCAAGCATATCTAATAAATCTTATTCTTAGAACGCAATAAAAATGATATTTTTGTAGTTTTCCTGTCTAGGAGAATAATACAAATATAAGGGATATCGATTAATATTCTGCTTCTTGCTTTGCTCGCATTTTTAATTGCAATTTCGATAATACTTTTCTACGAGAAACGTTTCCTTGATTTTATTAAGCGCGAAGGATTTTTACCTGAAAATGAAAATACAGAATAAAATACTATTATAGAAATTTAGAATATACCGTCTTAATGCTGCTAAAAGATTTAAAAGACGTATTCTACATATATTCAGGTGCGCGCGACTCCTCCCACACAACACACAAAAAAAAATTATTTATTTTACATTAAACGATGAACACGCAGAGGTCTACACCTACACACGTATTTCAATATAATATATCCAATTTGTATAAGTGGATATAAATAGTATAACGTAAAAGAATAACAAATTAAAAAATAAATATAAAGAGAAAAAATTATGTGGAAAAAGTCGAAGAAAATAAGACAGTAATATTATCAATAAGAGTAAACATTTTTAGTGCCTCTATTTGAGCGCAAAAAACCTATATTTATACGTAGATAAAATCTAAATGCTAATGGTTTGATTCTCTTTTTTAAGTTAAGTATTCTTCTTAATTAGTTTTATAAACAAATTCAGATAATTAATAAATAAATAAACTGGCAACAATATGAACCACAAATGGAAAAAAATCTAAGTGTGGATATGTATAAATAACAATAATCTAAAACAAGAATAAAATGTTAATGATGATATATATCAGAATGGACTGTTGAAATCATGAAGTTAACAATGCGAAATTAAAATAAGTGAAGGTGTTAACTTTTTAAAGGAATTCAGTTAGGCAGATTGCCATCGTATATATATATATATATATATATATATATGATAAGCATTCGTAGATTATACACGATTTAAATAATTACAGTGTTAAAAAGAAATAATATAACTTAGACATTTTTAACGTATCACAAAGATAAAAATACCAATCTTGATTAAAAGAGCAAATTTCGTCAAACAATTACAGTTACATAAAGAATTAACTGAGGTAAATCATCCTACTTTAATTTTCAACAACGATCAAAAGAAATAATTTATTCTCTTTAAATAGTATTAAAATCTTATAATCAAAGATTTCTTTATTTGTTTACGTAACTTCCGGGCCGGTAAAATTAAATTATAAACAACCGCCTTTCACACGACAGCGAAAGGAGTAGAACGGCCATCAAATTATGAATACAAATAATAACAAATTTCTAATCCAGTTCGACGTTTTCAACTTAACAAACGAGAGATTCGACCGTCAACAGGATCATTAAGACCCACAATAGGGCGATAACCGTGCACTTCCATGTGATCGAATGATTTATAAAACAGAGGGCCGTAAAATGTAGTTAATGAACGAACGCAAATGTTTGCTTGTTTACAACATATCAAAGACCAAAACACATCAACAATTCTAACTAAAAAATTTCTTAATTAATCTCTAAAACAATTACATTCCCCAGCGATTTCGCTAGGTCTACTCTTTATATAAGATATTTCAATTATAAATACGAGGGACATTCAATAATTAAAGAGACAAACTGATGTAGAAAAAACTGTGTATTTTTACAAAATGAGAATTTAACAACTTCTCGACATAATCCCCACCGACATTAATACACTTGTCCCAACGATGAACTAGTTTTTTTTTTTACCTAATGCAAAGAAGTTTTTGTCTTGTTGTTTAAGCCGCTTTCCCACAAATTCTTTGATCTCCTCGTTGTTGCTGAACTTTTTTCTACGTAATGTCTCTGAGAGGATCAAAGAAATGAAAATCCGGGTGAGCCAAATCTGGACTGTAGGGAGGATGTGGTAGTATCTCCCAGCCCATTTTTATAATGGTTTGAGTCAGCTAGGTGGTGTGAGGGCGAGCATTGTCGTGTAGCAATATCACTCCCTTTTCTTTGAGATCCGCGACGCTTTTCTCTCATTGCTGGCTTTACTTTTTTCATTAGCGAGTCTGAGTAGTAGACACTGTTTATCCAAATAATCACAAAAAACGACACCTTGGGCATCCCAAAAGACGGTCAACATGACTTTTCCCGCTGATGCTTGCGTTCTGAATTTCTTTCGGACTGGTGAGCTGATGCGCTTCCATTTCAAGTTTTGTCTTTTGGACTCTGGTTCAAAATGGTGAATCCAACTTTCATCACAGTTAAAATCTTGTTTAGAAAACAGTCACCTTCCCTTTCATAGCGTTCTTTCAAGTCTGTACACACTTTGAGTCATACTTCATTGTGTTGTTACGTTATCTCTTTCGGGACCCACCTTGCAGTTGTTTTGCTGTACTTGAGCTTGTTACTGATAACGTTATGAACTGTGCCAACACTTACTGCAACTGTTGTTGTTATATGTTCAATTGTAATACGTCGGTCTTCATGAATATTATCGTAAATGCCGGTTTCAAGCAAAGGAAATGACACTTCAACTGGAAAACATTATATAAAGCAGCAAATTAACGCGGCGTTGCTTTCTGGGAAACAATGCAATACATACAATGTTATAGCGGGCGGCGAATAGCTGTGTACATTGCGTGCAAGAGATATACCTTTCTCTCCACCACTACGGGTGAAACAGTTAGATAGTCATTCCTTTACGAAAACGTCACGTATAGCTCCGTGTACTTACATAGTATTAAGTACATTATCAGAGTTTTTCAGGATAGCTAATAGCCCGGTAAGCCAGCCGCCCGCCTATGTGCACAGCAATACGCCGCCCGCTATAAATTAAGACGTTATATAACTTGTACAGAAGAATAATCGATATATTTAAACTCTAATTCAAGAAATGGAGAAAATACTTAGCGTTTTATTATCGAACTAATAATTTTTTCATTACAACTTTCTAAAAAATAAGAATAATCTGAAAAAATAATACTGCTCGAAAACAGTGCAATCAAACATGCAGAAACTAAGTTCATAAAGTTACAAAGAATGATAAACGGAGAAAAAAACGAAAAGTATGCTGTATAATAAAGATAAATTTTACTCTCATGGATTAATTATCTTACTATTTTTTAATAAAATGCTAAATAAGCGTATAATTAGAAGTAACATAACTTTGAACAACTATTAATACATCGCTTATTAACATTCATTTAATTTGCACGAAAGAAAATTTACTTCGTCAGCAAGAACGGTAAAGCATTCAGTAGGCAAAATTAAATTCGATAGGCAGGAGGTTACGACCTAGTACTTATAATGAAGTATATTACGAAAATTGTTGGCGACAACTTACAAACAATAGTTAAAAAATAAAAATAGTTAACAATCCGCGGTACTGTACTTAATATGCAGGCAATACGGCAATAACAGGCAATATAATACGGTCCGATGTATAAATTATTATTAAGACCCGTAACATTTATTTTCCTAAGTAACAACCAACTCGTAAGATTTCAATTAAGTACAATATATAAGAGAAGATACTTGTATAGTTCATATACAACGTACAGTTTAATTTATATTTTTTATACAGTCGAGTTATCAAGTCGTAGTAAAATTTAATCGCTACGTAAGTGTCAGCGACAAAAGTTAATTACATACGGGATAGTTAAAAAACGAGTGTTAATATTTTGAGCGTCCGGGTGAATAAAGCCGCGCGCGTGCGTCACTCAATAAAAGCTAAGGTACGAGAAAATACGAGAAAGAATACGGTAAACGGAGAAGGATAAGAGAGGGAACTGCTGAAACAACGAACAACTAATTACGTATTTCGCTTTCTGTAGCAATTATAACCGCGAAACCGGGGAGGGGAAAGCTACCGGAACGAGCCGAGTCGGAGCTCGGGCGAAGAATGTACAGGGGAGTAGTAGGGCTTGTGTAATCTGACAAGATGAAACCCGACATAAACGAATGAATATTAACGAGCAACCGGCTCATTGCCTTGTTTTAATTACGTCCTGTATTTCGCTACGATCAGCAGCAACGGACCGGGCTCGTGTCCCCCGGTGGGACGAGCGAGCTGTAGCGGTCGTTTTCCCCGGTACAACACTACTATCAAAATCGTTACCCTACTCGTATAGAACGCAGGTGACCGCACGCTACGACCGCAGCGCAATAATTTAATGAACACAAAACAATTCAATGCGTTTTGAAACCGAACGCGCCCGATAATTTACACCGATGGCCCGTGTTTAAATACAAACAGATACGATATTCCTAACAACAAACGGCCGGAAAATATCGAACTAAGTGATTTATTGCAAAAAATTGAAAATACGGTTACAGCTATGACAGTTATCTAATGTTCCCGAAACATTACACGATATATAAACAGAATCAATGTGGTATACCGAATATAAATTTTATCTTTACGATTTACACAAATTACAATTTCAGAAAACATCGGGCAACATACAGTCTACATACACAGAATACAAGCCAGCATTACAAATCTTAATTTAAAAATACGGGTGATACTTGTATAAATACTAAATAAACTCGATGCTCACGGAACCATGAAATAGTAAAAACGAAAATTAAGTAAATAATTCTCACAAAAGGCCATTTGTGTTTGCTTGGCGCAAAAATCGTAATCGGGAAGCAGAACAGAAACCGGTCGTTCCCGAAAGTTGGGCGATAGCATACTTAAGAATAATTAGCACCAAATACCAGTCACATTAAGGCAAGGGAGGACTGTGGTGGTTTCCAATCGTCTTACGAAGACGAATATAATCTTGTACACATTAGCCAGCCGAGCCCATCAAAATGCAGTCCCGTTATAGCGAACATAATTTCTCATAGAGAAAGCTACACTTGGGCGATGATGCCGCTTATACCGAATCAACAAATTCCTATTTTGAAATAAATAATTGGTTTTATATCGGTCAAAAAAGCAACGTAAAGTAAAGATTTGGCTAAATGAAGCACGTGCTTCTTAAAGGCAACGGAGAATAACGAGTTCCGAAAAATAAACTGTAGAAGAATGCGACGGAAGTTTCAAGGGGATCATAAAAAGTTGTTTTACAGAAATATGTTTTTCTTATGTTCCGACTATCAGAAAAGTTTATCGTTCGAACAAAGATAAAAAAAAAATACATAAACACTGTTCTCGGGTAAATGTAAGAAGGTAAAAAGTAAACCTAGATAAAAATAACTATAGTAATCTTCATTAATCAAACAATCATAAACTACAAATATAAACTGTACATCTTTTCAGCATTTATTTTTTAAGAAATATTCCGCAAGTCTCCCGATATTCCGTGCAGATTTCTGGATTCGCGTTCCTTGTTCGTGACGTGCGAGTGAGATAAAATCTTGTGCAAACTCAGGCCGCCCGTACCCGAGACGGGTAGGTAATTGAAAAAAAAACCAAAGCACCAAAGAACACCGGTAACCTTGACTAGTATTTAAATCCGAATAAAACTACCTTTATTAGGATTCGAACCTGAGAACTCTCGACTTCGAAATCGGCTGATTTACGATGAGTTCAACCGCTAGACCTACCTGCCGGTATGTTCTGCATTCAATTGCTTAATTTAGGAAGTTAATCTTGAAACACGTTAAAAGTTACAACACATTTTGGGTTCACTATGATAAATTGACTTACGATTCTTAAACTGAGATAATCTTCCAACATTATGGAAAAAAATCTGGTAAAAATAATATTTTATTTACCAAACTTTCGACTAAAACAAGTAATCCATAAAATGTGAATTGATATATTTAGATAAGAATAAAGTTAATGTTATAATCGCCAAGGTAAGTGAACCTAGAATCTGAAAAGCCATTTTTTCTTCAAAGTTAAATAAAAGAGGATTTTACTTATATTATTTTTAAAATAAATGGGGCATAAGATGATCCCAGGGGATCATTGTTAGCCAAATGCATTTCCTACCGTGTACGTTTTCATTTATCTGGTTTTTTTACAACATTTTGGGTTCGTTTTTTTTAAAACTAACTAGTTCAATTGTTTTGCAATTGATTTTTCGCACTTGTCGCAAACTTTCTAATACATCCATCGTTGGAGCATGAAATGGCATTGTGAAACCAAATTTTAAAATCCGAATTGTTAACGAGATCACGTTCTGGAACCCTTACACAGTATGACATATTAAATTCAATGGAATTTTGATTCTTCTCGAAATAATATTTTATGTAGCTCAGGAATGCTTGAGTCTGCAGAAAGTTTAATTTCTATCGAGTACAGCCGGTGGGTGTACGATTAAAAATTGCATAACGATCACATACTTGACCTACGCAATATGAAGGTCAAGTCTGTATGTATCAGATTTCTTGTCCTTCGAGACAAACAAGAAACGAACGCTCTTATTTCGACGACTTCAGAACGGTGTTTAACAATACATAAATAATAATAATAATGATAATTACTGAATACCATTTTCGTAACAGAAGGATAAATACTAACAAAGTTGCACATAAATATTTGTCAACATTTTACAAAGCTTACAGTTTGCACTCTTGCCAAAACTGCGGCCTCGTCCTTTTTAATTTGCTATTACGAATTCTGTAAGAAGTTTAGATAATTATTTATTTTATAACTACATCCAATTATTTATTTTTTTTTTTTACAAATGTTACAAATGTTTGCATCAGAAGAAATAATTATCTATTAATGTGAACCGCATGATTATTTTTAAAAAAATTAACTATAACCCTTTTATTTCTATGAAGTCGAAAACTTAATTTTTAAAACAAAAACATTTTTATTTCTAAGAATATATATCAGGTAACCCTTCAGTACACAAAATAGTAAGTTCCTACTTCTGGGTTTCATCGGTAAATATATATAAAATGAAGTAGTTATACGTCAATATAGTATTTAAAATCGAATGTTTACTTCGATTCAAGCAAGAAATTTATTATAATTTACTGTATGGAAATGAATAAAAAATTTTAATTAGCAACACGCCTAAGTAGGTAAACTGAATACTGAAAATCCAGTTGGCAAACGAAGGAGAATTAAAAAAATTATCTATTTACAAAAACAGTATTTATTAATACTCTCTCTTATTAGTTTGTTAAGTAGTTTCAGCAAGATAAGATTTTACGTTTGAATAATCTTACAACGACCGTCCTCAGAGTGTATAAACAATACAGTTCATGAGATCATAAAATAAACTTATCTAGTTATTTTAAATTAACTAATTTAAAAAAATATTCCGAATTCATTACTAAAAAAAACTTAAATAATAACACTCCAGGAACCATAAACTAAATCTTAGAATGCCATTACTTATTAAATAACTTACTCGACAGATAATGCAAGAAAAAAATTAAATCGTTAAGTTCGCGGTTAATCCGAAATATTTTCATTTAATACCTCGCTCGTAAAAGAAAAGAAAATTTAGATTTTTCCAACATATTTATATTTGCTAGGGGCAACCAAAATAGCCTAAAAATTAAACCTATTATGATCATAAATAATTGCAAGTAAAAGGGAATTTTCACCGAATAGTATACCGGTTTTCAGCTGAACATACGCGCGCTTACAAGTTACAAAAATAACTTTTACATTCAAATAATTGAAAATAAACATAAACCATAATAAGGGTGAATTCTTAAAGAAAAAGCTAAATTTCGGTGATTCCCTTTAACAAAAATTAGAATCTTAACTATTCACTTTAGTTATATATAATAATATAAGAAAACAACTAATAATTTTTATGATCAAAACAAGATAAAAAAGAAATGTATTTATTTAAAAATAAATAATCCTGTTTATAAAAATATTTCAAAAACACCAAGAAGTCAAGGTGATAAAAAATGGATATGAAAAAATAAATAAAAGACGTACGTAACTCTTAATTTGTTCGTAATAAGTCGCCATCTGTACACATCATATGAAATAACATAAAATCAGAATTTCTCTTTATCCACCATTTGAAAAAAAAACCAGACAAAATCTATACTTATGAGCTTGAAAAAATCTTGAAAAATACTGAAGTAAACTTTACTGATTAATAAAATTTAATCTAAAATTATACTTAATATAATGCACTTAATTAAAAAAAAAAAAAAAATATATATATATATATATTGAAAAGCTTCAACGAATAATAAAAATTCAATATTTCACTGATAACGCTAGCGTGTCAGTATTTGTTTTTAATAAACGATGAGCGACAGCTGCCAGTAAATAGTAGATGATCACCGACTGTAACGAGGAATCTATTCAACCATAAATTACTATGAAATAACGTCAAAACATTATTTAATATTATCAAAGTAAAACTCATCTGCATCTTCAAAAATTCGTTAACTAGTTAATTAAGTAAGAAATAAAACTATTACTACTCTATTTTTTATTAATAAAAATATTATCCGTGCGATTAACAATCTTACATTGCAGCTACGCAGAAGCACAATGCAACCGTTTTATCCATATTTACACTTAAGCCCGATACAATAAACGATTATATTATTAACGCAGAATTATTTAATCCTGATAAGCTATTATCTTTTGACAGAAATGCAATTATATCATCTCCGGAAGGGACAAAAATGATTTATTTAATGTTTTAAACAAACAGAATACCTACTTGTACAGCACTTATAAATTTAAAAAAAAAAAATGGTTAAAAATAAAAAAATGGAAACAGAAAGTTTTCTGTGTCGACAATAGTAATAAAACTACACGAGTTTTTTTGCCATTACCATCTGGCTACAAGAATACAGATTCTGTAAAAAATTACGTATTGTAGCTAAAATCATTAGAAATAGTCGTAAATTGCCATTCGTTATAAAACACTGCGGCTGAAAAAGATCTTAAGAAATATAACAGATTTAAGGGTTTCCATGTACACAAAATAGTATCGCCAGAAATTTATTTGATCCGTCAGACGTAAAAATGCTAATATTGAATTTTTGAAACCGATTTAAAATGTCGGTATAAAAGAAATAATAACTTCCCGACTTTAAAAAGAAAACTGAATTATAACATAAAAAACTAGCACTGACTGATTAATGCGGCTATAATACAGAATACTACGTAATTAAAAGAAATCTTCTAGCGCATAATGGTTTCAAGAGCAGCACGTAATATTCTTAAAAAATTGGCAAAGCAATCTCACAGGGAAACGTATTGAATATGTACTGTATGAACGCGCTCACTCCTCTCCAATTTACAAAGAATTAACCTGATTTAATTTTTCTACTTCTTGTGATTTCTATTCAAGATCCACCCTTACAGTGGTTTTTATCGTAAATCTCTATGCATGCACCAATTACAAAAAGCAGATGAATAATAATAAAGAGATATGAATATACACAATTATAGATTTACGTAATCAGAAAAAAAACTATATATATAAGAAAGTATGTTTATTTGTTCATTTTCGCATCACAAACTAACCGATAGATCACTTTAAAATTTACACGATACTTTCGAGTTATAGTAGAGGGAGAGGTTTACGCGATAGATCGAGGTCTTTGCCCCTTAGGGATGAGCTTGTCGATTACATATATTCATTATAGAAGAAAAAATTAAATTAATTTCTGTAACCATGGCGACAGAAAGAAATTGTTAAGTTTTCCTCGGAAAAGGTCTGTGTACTTTAGTTACCATAATTACTAATGGTAAGGTTCAAATCCTAACAAATGCAGCTGCTTTTATTCGGATTTGGATATGAGATGGGTGTTCTTTGGTGTTGGGTTTCAATTAATCACATGTTTCAGGAATTTCGGCCTGACAACACGTTTACCGGTACGTTTACAGTTGCACTCGGTAGAGACTTTAATTGTTGATGCGACTGTAAAGAAACAGAAAAGTTACTAATATTCTCAGTCTTCCAGTATTGTTTTCACTATCCATTTCCGTTGGTCGATGGTGAAATTTTATTAGCCATGATTATTTGAAAAATACTAATATGTAAGAAAGTAACTAAGTAATAAGTAGAAAGTACTTATACTAATAAGTAAGAAAGTACTTGATTTAGTATTTTGTATTTCAGTTTCTATAAAGCCTGAATACTTTAAATTTAATTTATCAGTATTATTCTCACAATTAACGAACACAGCGGGGGCCCTGACTAGACGGTCGGGTGAGCAGAGCGAGCTTCGATCGGCTAGTACATTCATATATATATTTTATTCTTCTTTCCTTTTTTTGATTACAACTTCGAAGATGGAGATGAGCTGAACGAAATTTGAAGTAAAAATAAATGCTAGATCCTTGAAATCGAAATCACGATTTAGAAGCCTAATCTAATACATAAATACGAAAGTTCGTGGCGCTACTGTCAGTTTCCAACAGTATCACGGGAGAACTAATTGACCGATCGATTTCAAATTTTCTGGATACATTCGTGTTATCCCAAGGAAGTTTTTCAGCCATAGATCGAGGCCCTAGCCCCCTAGGGGGCTAAAGCGGAACCAAAAGGGATATATTCGTCTACAGCAGGAGTTTCTACGACAAGAACGTGGGGAAACGTTGGAGGAAAGAGTTTTAAAAGTTTTAATTGTTTTATGAGTATTATTCTTACACACGATGAGGATAACGAAAAAAGTGGGGGTCCTGGCTATATAGGAAGGGGAAGCGAAACGAGCTCCAACCGGCTAGTTCTATATAATATTATCTACATTACTTCATTAAAATAATAATAATAATATTACGAAGTTCGTAATACATAACCTTACTTCCAGCAATTTATCATAACAATTGCAACAATTTTCTATCTATTGTACAAAAGGTTATTAAATTTATATCTTCCTTTCTGTATCTCTTTATATAAAACAAACTTTACTCAATGAATTACATGTATTACTTAATGAATATTCATTTAATTTAGAGTGATGTGTAAATAAAAAAGGGTAAGTATAAATTCGGTAGTTTTACTCAAAGAAAATTATTTTCTTTACAAATTTAATGTACCGTTTCTGTAATAAACACCGTCCATTACTATTATATCTACTGTCTTTGGGCAGTTACACAGGGGGGATTGCAAAAGGTATACAGTTGAAATAGGTATTACTTGATTTATTGTTTGTTACATATTACTTACTTTCTTACATATTAGTATTTTTAAGAGAATCATGACTAATAAAATTTCACCATCGACCAACGGAATGGATAGTCAAAACAATACTGGAAGACTGGGAATGTTGAAATGGTTCGACGAAAATGGCCAACAGAATTTGATACACTTCCATCAAGTAGACTAACAATTTACAGATTACGCAATAAATTTTATGCAACTGGCTCCATCTGTAATGTGCCAAAGAGTGGTCGACCGGTCAATGTTACTACCCAATACAATAAAATGTTAGTTGCGCAGGCATTTATCCAAAGCCCAAAAAAGTCTAAGAGGAGAGCTTCTCGTGAGTTAGTCATTCCACGAAGATCTTTGGGGCGTCTAATGCAACGTTTAGGTTTGAAAATATATCGGCCAAGATTACTTCATGGATTTATTATTAGAAGAGGATCCAGATCGACGATTACAATTCCGTGAGGTAATGTTGAATGCAGAAAGACAAGGGGATGGCATCATTCGCAAAGCGTCTTGGTCCGATGAAGCGATTTTTAAACTTTCAGGCGCTGTTAATAGGAATAACTGCGTTTATTATGCAAGAGAAAACTTCATAACAGACGCATGCCAATAAATTAATAACGATAAAAACCTCTATGCAAAAGTGTGCTTGAAAATAGAAAGTAGACTACAGAAATGTGTAAATGCTGAAGGCCGGTAATTTTAAAACCTCACAGACTGTACTTAATTGTAATTCTGATCATGCCCTCCTAAAGGTACAGTTTTGTTTCATAATAAACAACGCATTATGTATAAAGCAATACAACCACTACTAAGAAAACTCTAGAACTCTACAACTGCATACCTACTTTTGCCATACACAATGACTCCATTCAGGGAAAATTATATCCCCGTCGGTAAAATTTAGCAATCAGAATTTAAAAAAATTCCTTTAAGAAAGTTTTCAATTTAACATTAAAAAAAACCGTTATCAATAGGGTAAATTTTATCATTTATTTTTCACATTACAACGTCTATATATAACATTTTAACTGGCGTATTTAAATTAAACATAAGTAGGTCAGTATAACTTCGTCTCATTCAATACGATTATAGTTGTAACCTAGTATCAAAAGGTATAAAAAAATAATACTGTATAATGAATATTGTGTCTAAAATGAGCCGACAAAGAGAAATAACAGAAATACTTATTTTCATATCGTCCAGAGAGCTTCAGAATCTTTACAGAGTTCAGAACAGCTCCGATCGACTGATGGGATCTTAAGTTCGTCCTGGAACGATGAAAAGTCAATTCCAGTTTGATGCCAATAAGTACGCCTTTCATTCGCAAACAATAGAAGATTTGTCATGGCGCTAAAACGATCCGACTAACGTACAGTACAAATTATAAGGAATAACCTTTGTACGGAGGGTAGTAAAATATTTCTAATATACAACATACAACGTTCGCTTGATTATACGCAATAAACTTGAAGAAATATTTCAATATTAATTCTAATAAAAAAAGAACAAGAAAGATCTACAACATTACACACGAAAACGGCTTCAAGACTGAAACCAGGAATTACAAAAATAATAATTTTCAAAACTACTAAGAGCAGTACGAAAAAATCTGAATGTTAGCTTGTAATAAACATACTTTTTACTAAGAAATAATCGAGACAGTAAAGCGAGGTTTCCATGAAAACATGATCTCATCTACATTAGGGAGAGCGTTTTCAACCGTAACTTTCGACCTATAAGTTTCTATTCGCCACGTTTAACTGCGACTTAAGTTCTCATGCGTACAATAAAGCCAACGTACTCGTAAATAAACAAGTCGAAAATTACCTCTAATATGTAGTTCTAATAAGTTTCATTTTAAATAATAAATCCTTTCGCTGAAAGGAGGTGTTACAGATTCTATTTTATCACGTGAAACTTTTAACTTGCACGTACGGCTGAGTTTTGGCAATCATCTATAAGAATCAAATATTACACAGCCGCGCTGTCTGATTATTATGGTCACCTTTATGAAAAGTTAGAACAGCCGTAAGCGTATAGCGTGGACATTTTCTGGCGTACAACACAAGTTTTTGAATCGATAGTCGTTGCTAAATCAGTAGAGTAATAGCGAGATCGTATTTCTTAAATGTTACTTTAAATTAAAATAAGCGTTTAGTCGCTTAAAACATTAATTTACAAATTAAATATTCACTTTTTTTATCCACCCGGTGAACAATTAAATATCGCCTATGAAACGGAATAAATTTCCTTGTACATCCCAGCCGTACGAAGGCTTAGGGTTAGTATTTGGCCAAAAACCTTTTCACAAAGAACAGAAGTTCAGTGGAAAACTTTAACTTCAACGATCAGCAAAATGCAGGATTTCAATGTTAATTTTTTTTTTTAATTTTAGGGTAAAAAAAATTACTGTATAATTAAGTGTTCTGAATATTTACTCGAAGGTTCTCATGAAATATATATTAACTGTCTGAAAATCATACCCGTGCGACACAGAAATTGAATATTCACAGTAGGAACATTTTACAGATTTTAAAACGTAAAATTTCTACAAATTTACTTACAGAAAAATATAGAAAGTCGTACAATTCGACCAACACGAATTTTTTGGTGTTGATATTTTAGTAACAAATAAACTTCATGAAAGACGATACGGATCTGAAACTATTTAAAAAGATTGCAAAACACCAAAAGTATTATTGTATTATCCATAATCCGTATCTGTATGTGTGCCAACAAAGATTTCTTACCGCATCAGTTTCTTTTCCTATTTGATTTTTCATAACATCTTAAGATATTAAATTGTATTACATAAGAGAAATTCAAGTTTATTTTTAACCTAAATTCTAGTAAACGTTTTAGGTGTAATAATAATCCAGATAAAACTACACAAAGTATAAGAAAAGGTATAAAGTAACTTTTTAAAAAATACACGATCCTGCACGAAAAATAAAAAAAATATTTTACTATTAAAGAAATGGCTCCGAGCACTTAGAATAATAAATTAATTTTAATTAAAATTCAAAACTTTATAACATTAGCATAAAAGCTTCTCGTGTATACGAACTAGGAGGAGCGGGAGAGTAAACTGTATTAAATGCATTAAGAAATATGTGTATTACATTACTTTAAGTATTACATAAACCATTTTATGAATAAGCACCGTCCGACTAACAAACTATAATCTACCGACATTATATTACCTTACATCTTTCGTACAGTTACATATTCACGAAAGAGAGAGCGATTTTGTAAAATTCATGTGTCTTGTCCGCTTCAGTTCACCCCTTATTTTACAATAACAAGCGAGCCGGCGTTCTGGGGCGAGTCTCATGGGGCAACGGTAAAGCTGATCGAGGAGGGCAAAGCGCTTATAAGATGCGCATATGTACACGTAAAACATCGTTTTATACAACCCGTCCGAATGAAATACGACTTTGAAATACAAACATTATAAATACAACATAAATTCATCCGCTTCCTTTACATGTAAAGAAAAGCATTCGTACATCGGCACATGGAATAGCGTACAAATAGGAATCCGAATCGTAAATAATGGCTCGACCGTAGAGGGAAAAAATTGTACAGTTCATCTAACAGCAGGTAGCATATTATAGAATATTCCAGAAAGTTTTTTCACGAATTTACAAGCAATTACTCTGATTAAAATAATTAAAACTGTTCATAGAAAATACGGGTCTGGAAACTCTTTGTTTTGTGATTCAGCCAGTCAAAAGTTCCCTTCTTTTTGCCCTACAACGAAAGCTAAACTGTACTTACCGAATACAATATACCGAATTAAATTTAAGATTTTATAGATAATTTTTAAAGAAATTATACTGTTCATCAAATACATTTAGAGAAATCTAAATGAAATATTTTAAAGAATGTAATTCTTTTAAATTCTGTATAAAAAAACTCCAGAAAAAATAGAAAACGTTTTACTAAAAATTTTGTGAAGCACTTAATTCTGAACAAATTTGGAAAAAGAATCAATAGTAAACACTAGAATAGAAAATTATTTTTTTTCCTGTTCTATACTACACTTTTTTTTTAACAAACATATTTAATAAATTCCCTATTATATCGGTTCCACGCGTTCCAATCTTGTTTTCTTTTAAAGTTTTTACTTCCCTTTATCACAAAGAATGGATCTAACACAAACTAGTTCGTAGTTTTACAAACCGCCACAAATTTCTCGCCAATGACACACGAACAGTCCGATTTTTTTATCGACAAATTAATTTTCAACTATTCCAATTACATCACGAATTAAAGGCTTCTATTTTATTTTCCTGCTCTTCCTATTAGCAGTTTTTCACCACGATATCCACGCTACACTACAAATAAATATTATCAAAAATTTCTTTGTAAACTTTGAAAATGATATTCAATTTTGATAGTAGCAGAGTTCTTTTGATGTCTGCATTACTTTGTCCACTCCTCGTAACTTTACTTACTAAATAATAAAACTCATCCGTAAAATTATCGTATTTGTTTCCTATCTTAAAAATTATTTCTCATTTTCTTACTTTTTGTCACACTTCGTTATATTTCTTTTATTATTATTTATTTTCAGATTGAATTTCTCTTCCCGGTAAATAACCTGTATTTTCAACAAAAACAATAATACAGAAAATTACGCTAAATTGTAGAGCTGTAGATTAATTTCCTGTATAAAATAAATATTTAAAACGAAGACTCGTACCGGATAACCTTAATAATATAAAATTAAAATATTTTATCGATTTAATGTATTACAAGCATAATTAAAATAGTTTAGTAATTAATACGAAACAAAATCCTGCACTGTTAAATAAACTGTAACTTGAAATAACAAGTCTTACTCTAAGCAACAAGACCAAGAAAGTTACACCTGTACTAACGTAAATAATAAATTAATCGATATAATGTAACATAAACATGTACTCAGGTATTCCAGCTCGCTGTCTGTTAACGATACGGTACAATAGTCAAAGCCGCATTACAGCTCTTTTTAAAATATAAAAATAAATAAATAAACGACGGGTGATATTCTTGTCTTCTTTATATGTAACGCATGAAATAATTACCGATACTACAATCTATGCCGTTAAAGTAGATCGCTCAAGGCCATCTCCAACGTACGAAACCCATGAAGGTACATCTCGATTAAATTAGATTTATAAAGCTATCTATAAATAAGGACTTATTTTTAAAAATTAAGTGAAATTGTAAAAGATAAAACCGATAAAATTAATAGCAAATCCTCCAGTAACCTTATTCGAATAGAATTTAAAAAAAATAGTAATTAAGGAAATTTTAACGAAGTATATTTCTCTAAAAATATTTCTAGTTAAAAAAAAACCACAGAAAAATAAGGCAGACAATCACCAACAAAATGTTAACTGAATGAACCTATATATTAAAAAAATTAAGTTAATCGGAAATGCTACTCTTCCCACTTAATTTTAAAATTAACTAACTTAATTTAAAATATAATAATATACGTCATTTTAAATTACCTAGGGAAAAAGCTTTCATATATAGGTGATACCAACCGCAATGAAACAAACTTAAAAAGAGGCGACTTAAAAATTATATATTTAATATCTAAAGGTGACATCCTTTAGAATGCTTCTAAAGGCATTATGGTCGTCATAAATGACTATTTTTGCTAGCTAGGCAACAGCTACTATTTTTTATGTTTAGCCTCCGGAACCACCGTAAGGTATTACTTCAGAGGATGATATGCGTGAATGTAATTGAAGTATAGTCTTGTAGTCTCAGGTCAACCATTTTTGAGATGTGTGATTAATTGAAACCCAACCACCAAAGAACACCGGTGTCCAGGATCTAGCATTCAAATCCGTATTAAAAAAAAACAGCCTTTACTAGGATTTGAACCTTAGAACTCTCGACTTCCAAATCAACTGATTGTCGATGACAAGTTCACCACTAGACCGACCCGGTGAGTTAGCCACCAGCTACTGCAAAGGGAAAACTATATTCTTTGCCCTCAGATAGAGAAATCGATCCCGAACGATGAACGTCACTATGAAATCCGATGTATTAAAAGCTCTCAATGTCATTAACAGAAATAGCGCCGTTTACAAGATTTCAATATTAAAAATATCCATGAATTCCAAACCGACGTTCATCGGAAGAGGTGAAATATTGAAGTAAGGAGTAAAGAGAAAGTAAGAAGCGTTCACAACAAGTAAATTAACTGAAATACAAGAATTCGGTTCTAGCTGTTCATATAAGTAAGCAAGGAAAATTCTGTAAATGACGAGAAATTTATTATTATATACGCTTTCGACACCGCCATTTTCGTTGATTCCACGAGAGGATCGCAATAAGATAAAAAGGAGTAAAGAATATTAAATTAAAAGCAAAGAGCATCGAATTTACGATAATAGAGAAATATCATAAACCGGCTACTCTGAACGTTAATTAAATTAAGCTAATCGGTAAGAAATCTCAAAATAAAGATAAACTGGCAGAAGAGACACATTTGCCCTTGAGACGTTGCAGTTCTAAAACGTACATTTTATGACCTAGCCAACAGAATACACATTCACGCCATAACGTCTACGAAACAAGTTTTTTTGGGAAGCGTTATTTGTACGCCATATTTAGTAATGAAAATTCGTAATAACATTCTTTTTTTTTAAGGCACATGGCGTAAATAACGTAAGGCTTTGCGCTGTGTATTAATACTAAACGCTTTCACATTTGGGTTTACGACGGAAACAAAAAAATATTCGTCTAATGCGTTGACTGAAAGATGTTTGAAAGAATGAATGAATCGCTAAACAAAGTAATCAGGAGCCGCGTAATTACACGAACGTTTGTCGGTAAGGAGACACACGATTTTCGAAGTTATTAAAGCTGTTCTGTAATGTCTATATTACTAAGGTGCTGAGAGATATTGAGTCAGAAAGCTGCGAGAAATTAGCTTCGGACAATGGAATGACCGGATGGAGATCGAGTAAAAATAAGTTAAAATGGGATTACCGAACAGATAAGATTAACCGAAAAAACCAGAGGATCTGTACGAAGCACGCGACGCCTTGTCATATTTTCTTACAACAGTGGACGTTAATAAACTGAGATCGTAAACAGTAATCCGTTTTTTTTTTTATTTCTGCTCATTTCTAAACAACAACATTTTAAAAGCTTTGACGCAAATCTTTTTCCTTGTAAAAGATATCTTTTATCAAATTTTCATAGCTTGTTCAGCTTCGAAACTGACATAGGTAATGAAGTTTTTTTTAGGGAGGAAAGCCTTTCGATTAACTTTCAAGTTTAAAAATTATCACACAGTTCGAAAATTATTTTAAAATAAAATACTAAGCCCGAAGAAAAGACAGTTCTTTAAAAAAAGTGCGTCTGCTTTTTAACAATTCCTAAGATATGCTAAAATTAAATTTATTAAAAAGTGTCAGGATCATTACAAATAATTTTCAAAAAAACAAAAAGATCACCAAGACTTGAGAAACAAACTCCAAATCGAGTCCAATGCGTATTTAAATAAATAACACCCGATATGACCTGCTTATATGCAAATAAATAACTCGCTTCAAACAAAAAAGCTATTCGTAAAGAACTGAAATATGACTGATTTGATCAATAACAATTAATTATTTGACGGCTGACCTTGAATAAAGAAGAATTACAACAAAATCATAAAATAAAAAAAATAAAAGAGAAAATAAAAGCGGTAGACACCTTAAAAAACAACTTATTCCTACGCTATAAAAATAATGCAGCTATAAAAAATTAAACCGTTCTCAAAGAAATGCATTGTCTAACCGAGGAAAAGATATGCATAATGAAAATCGATTTGCATAATTATAAAATACACGACTGCAATAAATAAATAAAACTTAAATTTATTTTACCGATCGCTTACAAACGATAAGAAACTTTGAATACACGGAAAGATTTACTATCACGTTAAAATCCCATCATCTAGAATTCACAAGGTGATCGGATGGTTGTTTAACCTCGGATGACAAAACATCACATTGTAAACACGATATATCGCATGCATACAGGAAGTAGGAATTTTCTGTCGATCGAACCGCATCATTGGATCGCGTAAACTGTTGTAAACGGCACAATATTCGCGACAATAAAGACATTTATTTAACAAAAAATACTACTTTAACTTGAAAAAGACGATTTTATTTTACATCAAAATCAATCCTACAGAACAATACCGTATTGTATTATTACACAGTAAATTTTGTAATATTAGGTTTAAAAAAAAATCGCTTGTGTAGATTCCTTTACGCAGAATTTATTCATAGCTAAATTAAAAAATATATATTTTACCCTAATATGTTATTGAGATTAAACAACAGAGTTTAAAATAAATTAACAAAAGTTGGAGATGTTAAAAAATTAATTAAGCAATAAAAATAAAATCAAAAATATATTATCGTCTAATCAACATTATTCTGTCCGAAATCGGACAAAAACTTTTATTTTATTTAGGTGACAAAAAAATTTTTAATAACTTAAACGAATGCTGAAATTACGGCTCTTAAGAAAATGAAAGTAAAACGGAATTCCGTATAAATTAAATCCGATGTTCAGCAGATCATAAACAATTATATTAATGGAGGGATCTTCCGTACTGTGAAGAAAGATCCTGAAAGCGGATGCAATTAATTAATTTTGTTTGAAATAATCTAATAATGTGTGCGATCAAAATGAAAAAAAATTTCACTTAAAAATCATATCAGAAGACATGACACTGTATCTAATAGTCGACGTCATTACACTCATATCACAAGTATAGAAAAGTATTTCTTAATAGTGAAGCTATTAACAATAACAACCTACAGTGATATGGCTCGGTGTAATTTTAAAAGTAATGCTAATTCAAAATATTTCACAATAAAAGAAAAAAATTACGATATATAATTACACATTATCAAGATTGATGTAAAAAAATCCTTTCGGCACAACGGAAGTCGGAGGTAGATTTCACCGGAGTTAAGTACGGAATAAAAAAGATTTCCACTTTTTTCCCCCCTCTACATCCCCGAGCCGGACATCCAATTAAATATACTCGACTTGGGGACTTGTCCTTTCCGGATGCCTGCCTGCCTGCCTCTAATCTCCGACGGAAGAAACTAGGCCCGGATATGCCGTTCCCAGCCTCCCCGCCGGAGACCGGATCTCGGTCTTTCCTTTTGCCAGCCTCAAACCGACGGCGCAGGAACCGAAGCGTATCCGGGAACCCACACCGCCGGCCGGGTCTCGGTCTTTTCATTAATCCACACCTAACGGACCCCAGGAGTCCCCGCTCCATCACGGGAACCCACACACCAAGCATGTGAGCCCTCAGGAACTGGGCTATTCGCCCAGCCCTGCTATAAAATAAAACCCTCAGTAACCTTCATCTTCTTTTATTCTGAGGACTACTCTTGCAAATATTGCAAAATTATGCCGGTTTCCGGACGTAGCCAAGAGCCACTCCGAGAGCTGCTCCGGTCGGGTATGCCATCAGTCCTGCATTTATACGATCTTCCTCCCATCGTCTGCACACGAAAATAGTGTGTTCGGCATCGTCAACCGCATCGCAGTAACAGCAGATGGGTGACTTTCTCCTGCCAAACCTATACAGGTATTGTTCAAACGCACCATGTCCCGACATGAGTTGCGTTGTGTGGTAATCTAATTCGCCATGAGAGCGATCTAGCCAAGCATCCAGGTCCGGGATAATTCTTCTGGTCCATCCGGCCACTGCTGAACCCGACCATGCCACCTTCCATAGTACCCGTATTATAGAATTGGCCTCATCTTTGGCTACACCGGACGCAATTAGTTTTCGTCCTTTAATCTGCAATTCTATCGGAGACAACGAAGAAAGCACGCACAGTGCATCATACGATAAATTTTGGTACCCCGAAACTACGCCCAGTAGCGACTTCCTATGAGTGCTGGTTAATTTACTTATGTTGCGCGTGACATTAACCCCATTGGCTCATACCGGGGCGGCGTACAACAGAGACGACGTTATCAACGAGGTGATAAATCGCCTCTTCGACGCACGTGGAATTCCTTGTCCCACAAAGAGTCCTCGCAAGGCACGGATTGTTGTTTCACTCTGTCGCAGATCATGGCCACATAGCTGGAGTATTTGAGGTGTTTATCCCGTAACACCCCTAGATATTTAGCACTTTCCGCCTAGACAATTGCCTGTCATCTAAGGCGCAGATTTAATCTTCTGAGTATCCTCCTACCAATGAAGAGGAAACTCTTGCATTTGGAAGGAGAGACCTCCAAACTGTTGTTGACGAGCCATTCATTCCACCGTATTAATTTCAGTCCGTCTCTGGGATAGATAGCTGGCTACTTGCGTCACTATGTACTCGCTTATATTCATTCTTTGAAGTGCCCTCAATATAGCTGGCCAAGGTACCGAACCGAAAGCGTTCCTTATATCCAGTGGGATACGCCTGGTTCTCCAAGTCCCAGCCCTCACCGCAGCAGCCCATGAAACGACTTTGTTGATGGCGTTAATAGTTGACCACCCCGCCTGAAGTCAAACTGATTCTCATGGAGGAGGTTGTTGTTTTCCAGCTCCTCAATTAGCCTATTAGCGATGAGCCTCTCCACGACTCTGCCCATATTATTAATGAGACTTATACGGCGATATTCGAGAACCCCGGGAACTGACTGTTGTTTGGGCAAGAAAACAGTTCTTGACGCTTTCCAGCAAGCAGGAAAAATGCAATGCTGGATCCCATAACTCGCATTATCTGTCATCTGCCACGGGATGACGGACATCAGACCCTTTATGACTGCAGCTGGCACACCATCGGGTCCTGGACTCTTCTTATTTTTTAATAAAATCTCCCACTTCATCTTGGGTGAACCAGCCTCGTTCACCAGGTATTAGTTCTGTGATGCCCGTGTCAACCAGCGGGAAAAGCGATTCCATGTGTCGTGTAGCTTCTATCTTATCAAGGACGGGCAACCTTGTTTCCCAGTCTCTTCATGACTACCTGGTACGCCCGTACCCAGGGGTCAGCATCTAGTTAACTGCATAGCTGCCTCCACTTCTGCCTTTTTGCATGCTTAATCATCATGACGTTTAATTGTTTTCTTGCTGCTCGGTATTGTGTAATCGCCGTGTTCAGGTCTCGATCACTCCGTATGTTCTCGTTCTAAGTCTCTGCACGCGCCTCTTCATGGATTACAGAACCCTGCGTTGATCCGCAATATCGAAGGCCCACCAATAGACAGGGTGATGTCTGGTAGCTCTTTCGGGGAGCCTGGCCAGCTCAGTAATCATGATCTGTTGTAATGTATCTGGCGTGACCGGTCTGCCATTCGTCATTTTTGCAGCAACTTTGCGAACAATGCCTCTACCTGACGTTCCAAAAGTCTAAAGCATAGATGTTGATTTCTAATAAAAGTCTCAGTATCAAGGATTTCAACAGAAACAGCCAAATGATCACTTGCAGTATCGACCTGCAAAACCTTCATGCTCACCATGTCTGGTGGAAATCTACCGTCGATCAAAACCAGATCCAGGATAGAGTAATGCCCGCGGGCGTAAAAAGTGGGCGACCCATCATTGATGCAAACAAGCCCAGTAGTTCGTAACAGTTCTTCTAGCGCTAGTCCTCTGTTGTTCGAGGACCCAACCGCAGCCGCTAAGGTACGGCAATTGAAGTTACCCACAACAATTGTCCTCTTTGGGGCGTTCATGACCATCCTCCGCAGTCCGAGCAGTCTGGCCTCGTACTCCGCGAGCGTCACATTCGGGCTTATATAGACCCCAAACAATATAAAGTTACAGAGTTCTATCGCAATTACTCCTTTAGTCCTCCAATATAACCTAGTCCCAGTTTCCAGTAATTTTCTTGATAGCCACTTCCCCAGCGGTATCTGGCACCCATCGAGACCCAGCCGCAGAGTATAAGTTAGGCTCAATGGCAACAACAAAGTTGTACTCTCCAGTGTTAGCTGTCTCCTCCACCAAGTAATGGGAGAGGAGGCTTCGATGGTTATTGATTAATAGGCATCGCGCTTCATTCCGCATTCAGTGCCCCCGGTGCGGTGATTTAGATTTACGGCAATCCAGACATTTGGATGCCTCTCTGCATTCCCGGATACGGTGTGCAGCGCCACCGCAGTTTTAACAGAGATTGGTTCTCTCCCTTACAGTCTCGGGGCCCTTACAGTCTCTGCTACCGTGTCCGGTGCCCCAACAACGGTAGTAGCGCTCTCCTTCTACGCGAATATAGGTCCTGCAATGGACCCAGCCAACTCGTAGTCTTGTTGCTTTTGAGGGGGGTCGGAAAATCTATAATCCCGAATCTATCCTCAGAAAAATTCGGGGGGACGGGGAGGGTCGAATATGTATCCGTCTAAAAGTGCCCCCCCCCCCAAAAAAAAAGGGGGGATGGGGGGTCTATGGAAGGTATTGGTCTCGAATCGGATAGATCCGAGAGGATTTGGGGAAATATTGGTCAGGGAAGGAGTTATTAGAAAAGGAAAATCCCCTTTATAAGTGCCTCAAACACTTACAAAAATATTCTACTACAGTAGAATATTTTTCTAAGTGTTTGTAGTATAACTTATTTTGTCGATAATTATTCTAAGTTGTTGTTTACAACAGCCGTGACGTCACAAATTTGTGGTTACTTGACTATTGACGTAACTTATTTTCACTAGCCTCAACGGCAAATTTAACATTGGCTATTATGAAGAAAAAACCTAACTACAGCACAGTCCGGTCACCAAAATTCACAAAATTTAAAACAATTGTCCAAAGACGCAAAAAACCAAACCAAAAACGCAGAGCTAGAAATACACGTCCACTCAGGCTGAGTATCCACACTCGACTCAAGATTTCCACCTTAAAGTTAAGAAAAACTTCAAATTTACTCAATAAGACAATGATTGCACGTGAAAAAGGTTTCACATGTTCAACATACAAGCCCCATCTTCTTACAATTCCAGCAAAGGTTTGGTCATCCCTTGCCGTAAGGGTTGGTCATATCAAAAATTGATTCAGATAAAATGTTTAGGTATGTTTAGAGGACTAACGACCACTTTATACCGATTCGATACTCTGCATATTAAGGGAGGTATGATTTTTTTTGTCTTCGAAAAACGTTTTATCCACCCCCTGGGCCAATGGTTGGTGATATCAAAAAACTTTACTTAGATAGGTTTTAGGCCTTTATTCAAAGTATAGTAGGAACTTTAAACGAATTCGATATTTTACTCCATAAGAAAGTTATAAAGATATTTTATTTTTCGAAAAAGCCCTTCCATTTCCACCCCCTTGGTCCGATTTTGCCCATTAACTCGACCGTTTTTTTTGTCGTTATATTTTATATATCAATTTGAAAGTGATTGGCGCAAAATTACGGCAGTTATTCGTGTCTACTAGAAAGTGAAATATATACATATCCCATTATAATAGGTAGCTTTCTTATGAAATCTACCTAAAATTCTTCTCGGAGGAGCTGTTATTTTTTTAAATCATTAAATTTTTCACTAAAACAATACAATAAACATTAACTAAGGCACGAAAGAAATCAAACAATTTATTACTTTTCAAAATATCTTATAGCAATCAGCTGGTCGATATATAAATTCATAATATACAACAGAGTACAATCATCGAAAATAAAATTGAAAATATTTATAATATTAACAATAATCGAATAAAAGGAACAGCAGTAATAGAAATTTTATACCAAAATAAATTAAAAATAATAAAAGATTTTTAATAATACAATAAAGTTGTAATCGTCCAGCTCAATACAAATACTTTAATTGAATAATTCAACGTCAGCATAAAACGAACGATTCTATTTGAGCTTCACATACAACTTGCTATTTTTATACAACTGACATTAAGAGTCGGGTTCAAGTTTATAGGTATTCTATTAAGATAACAGTCTAACTTTTTCCCGACGTCAATCGGCTACACAATTTCAATTTGTTTACGCGATGCAGTAATCCTGGGTAACATTTTCAAAGAACAAACGTTTAAATTAAAATCTTTCCGACGATTTAAAAACTACGCGCCAATAAATTTGAATCGTGAGCCTTCTACTCGATGTCGGCTTCAATTCTCAGCAGGCAAGCTGTAAGAACATACGATCTACCTATTCTGTAACAACACCCAAATGTGCTGGTGCGGTAATGAATCGGGGATTTTAAAAATTACGTTTATTTAGTTTTAACAAGTATCAGCAACATAAACGCAAAAGAGTTTACTATTTAATGATTTTAAGTCACCGAAAAGATTAATTTATGTCCAAAAATGATATCGTGCAGATGACCGTCATTCCGTCATACACATTCAAAAAGTCTCTTTAAGCCATCTAGGAAAATTGTAGGATTTTTGGAAGTCCACGTATCAGAAATTTTGCTTGTTAAATAATCCAGACAAATGAAAACGAGCCTCATCGCTCATCAGTAAATTGTTAATAACGTCACGGCTCATTAATTAACTGTAGTAAATTTCTTTAGAAATTTACCGTTTTCTTAGTCGCGTTCATATATCGCACGAGTTATCTGAATTTTATACGGGTGATCGAGCAAAATCTGACGTATACTGCGCTCAGACGGCTCGAGCGACACAGAACGGCAACCCGCTGACCGGCGTGGGCTTCGCTCAAATGCCTCTCTGACAGTCGCGAAATTCTCTGGAATAGGTACTGTTTTTATACCACCGCCTTTCTTCTTTAGTATAGATCCACTGGCATCGGTTTCAAAACCGGTTTTGATGGCACGAACTAATGGAACAGCACGACTGCGATCGATTGCGTAATGTTTTAGAAATTCACGCCGAGCTATTACCAATCACCGTTTTAGTAAAATGATTTCACAGCAAAGGCGCGTTTTCATCCTACTCGACTCTATCTTTGGAAAGACAGTGTTGAAAAAACGCTCGATTCATTGCCGCACCCTGCATATCATATTTTTATCTAGCGATCGTTAAACAAAGAAAGGAATTTTAACCGAGATCATAACAAGAGTTAAAAATTGTTAATTTAAAAGCAAACTCTTCGGTTTTTCTAACCGGGCAAAACAATTAAGAATTAGGTTACCGAGAACAGGAGACTTCAAAAAAAATTATCTGTATCCTGTAAAATAATATCGCATGGAGACCTTCAAATCTCCAACATGTATATCAGAAGTTAAGCTATCAAGCAAATAAATCTACGTTGAAAAGAATAAAAATAACGGAACATCTCAAAATAACAAGAACAAGAGGAGTAGCCTTTTAAGACACCGTTGAAACCCAAAAAAAAATTGAATTACCCGATGACGGCAAAGATATACCTAAATGATTTTTTTCGTATTTCAATGAGTTTTCAAAGCCGTATCTAACGATTACAGGTTTACACCCTTTTTAAGCGTGTAAATTAGTAGTGTTTAATTAATGTTAATTTTTAAACGATTTCGTAACAATGTTTTGCCAGTATTCTGAATTTCATTTGAACATCACGCTAAGAAAACTTGGCAATAACCGAACCGTCGGGATAGAATAGGATCAAGAAGGCCATCAATAGTAACCTGTTGCACAGCATTACAAGTGAAGTATTCCAACATATCCGCTATTTAAGGTTAAACCGTAATGGATTTTTTATCTCGCTTGAAGTATTAGTGAAGTACCATTCCTTTTGACGGTTTGACACATCATACTGCCGTTTACAAACAACATGATTTGTTAACTTTGAATGACCGACTGAAAAAATCACATCGAGAGCAGAATGTAGAAGACTGAATAAAAGTGCCCCAAAAATCAACAAAAACCGTATGAATCTGTCTTCTTTATTCTAATTTGTGAATTTATCACGAAGGCCAGAGTGAAATACCATAGACACAGCCACCACCCGGATGAATTCCCAGTTGGTTCTAAAAAATTGCATTGATATATTCCACCCGTTTATGTTGTCTGTTATGAGTAGATAATTTCGAAAGGGTATTTATAAAAGCGATGCCGTCAGGATAATTTGACGGATATTTTAGAGCCTTCTTTTTAAAAATCATTTCAATTTTACAACCTCAAGAATTCGGAACTTTTTTCTTCAATTTTATTTATTAATAGACCCATTTTATCTATTAATCATCAACTAAAGCGTAACAGCAAAGAGTTTGCGAAAATAGTCTTGCGCTAAATTTTAACGAGTAAAATACTGCGACGTAATTTTAACATTTTATCTAGACAAATTTTTTTATTATCTAAGCTGCTCTAATCCGTGTAAATTTAAATTTATCTACCTAAGTTCAAATTTAGCTAAGATTAAGTAAAATAAATGAGAATCGACGATAAAAAAAAATATTAATTTTACAACCGCAAAATAAATTACTGCTATCGCTAACAAATATATCAAAATTATTTACTGCAATTATCATAAAAAGGAACTGAGGCCGTTAAAAGAATAATAATAATATTATTGAAAACATAATTACCACAAATCTAAATAATTACTATGTAGGTTTTTTCCAAATAATTTATAATTTGATAATTACGTACATTCTAATCGATATTATCATGAATCAAATAATAACTTAATAAAGTAGTGTAAATTTATGCATCCAGTTACAAATAAAAATAAAACTTACACGACGCATTAAAAGAAGTTGAAATCGGACGAATTCTAACAACGTACAGAAAAATATAATCTGACGGTCAGATAAACAATCATTCTGCAATGTTTATGAACATTTAAAGAAATTTATAATACGATTTTATTTAACATTTTAAAACAAAATCTATAACAAGACAGAAAAAAACCACGACACCTAAATTTATAATTTAAGTGTAAAAATGACACGTAAAGCCATTGTACCGTAAAAATACCTCTGGACTAAATGAATTTTTCACATAAAGAATTATTTAAAAGAACCTGTGTACATACACTACCTAGCAATATTTTATCTATATCAGGCATGGGATTTCACCGGAAACGAGGATACGGAAATAACCGGGAATAAATAGTTATATTTCAATCGGTATCCAATTTCATAAATGCTGCATTTTAAAAAGAAAATAAACTTTTAATAGCTAGAAAGAAACTAAAGCGTATAATATGGTATCGTGAATCCTCGATGGAATACAGACGCGATACAACGATCAGGAAAGCAAAAGTTACCGCGACAAAAATTAAAACTTTTACAACAAATAAAAAAGTAGACCACCTACTTACACATTAAATCTGATGTAGTAACATCGCGAGTAATTAAATAATTAAAAGTGAGAAAAAATCCTAATCCTTCAGAAAATAATTCTGTACATAATAATAATTCTGTAAATAATAAGTACACAAACATGTTGACAGCAGCTTTTCGCGTTAGATCAAAAGGCAGAATAAATTTAGGCAAAACTTTAAAACGGGTAACTGTTTTATGCCTTGCGTAAATTCATAGGCGACGTAGGCATGTAGGTAGCGTACGTAGGCATCCTGATAAGTAATTCATGTAAAAGAAAACTCTGGAAAAAGGATAGAAAATTCTTACGCATATTATTTGTTCGTACTCCGTTTTAATAAACACGGAGTGTAATAGTACTTATGTACCGATTTAACATAACTTAGAATACTCCGTATACTAGCATTAAACATCTAACTGATGTATTTACAAACTTTTCTGTTTTAATAATTTATAATTATTTACTTAAAATTTAGAGAACATAACAACCGATCTTTCTAATGGTTCAGGAAGAACGTACCGGCAATAAAAAATTTAAGTTCTTTATCAACTGAAAAAGTATTACATACAAAAGCACAACGTTATTAAAAGATTTTGGAGCATCTCAAGTAAGTAAAAACACTAATTATTTCGCCATAAAAAAATTTACGGCAACTTAAAAGTTTATTAACACTTTAAGTAAAACTAATATTAAGCGATTGATAATTCTTTAATTGAACAATTTCTATAATTCATAATCGTACTTATTCTAGTCGCTTTACAAATTTGGCGATGAGTTTGAAGTTTAATAATAATTTTCATAATAACGATTTAGTGTAATCTTATTTTGTTCCCCGATTACCTTTATCAATTCATTTATTTTTTTAGTCTATGTAATTTAATTTTGTTAATGAAATCTGTCTTTAAAAAAAAAATGCAAAAAAGGATGTTTTACTGATCACTTTGTAAACTAACATGACTTTACATGGGTGTGAAGCTCAAAAAAATTTCAATCCTACCGTCTATCCGGCAAATAATTATTCCTTATCATCTCGCCCGCCACAATAAAGGGGTTTCTGGAACGATAGTTTTTTCGTTAATCGACCATTTTTTTCAGTTAAGAATAGCAATTTTTAACAATTAAAATAGTGTACGTAGATTTCAAAAAAAGAGAAATAAAAATCTGTTTTTATAATAATGGCATAGTTTTAATATTTTTGTTTTTTGTTACCATTTACATAAATTACAGTTAAGGGTTAAATATAAATAAAAAGTGCTTTTCACCCAGTTTGTGAAAGGAAATAAAATTGTAACGATTACTAGAAAACCGATTCGAGATGCGATCTTTGTCTTATAAAGTTATGAAACAAACGAGCTACTAACTAAGCTTCTAACTCGTTGGCCATAAAACTAGTTTAGGAACCGATCACGTGTAAATACAATTTTAAGAATAGGTTGGTCGGCTGAACTATAAAAAGGAGATTTTCTCACTAAATGGAGCGATTTGAACTATTTTTTTTCACCAATGCTTATACTAGATTATCGTAGCATACATAGTCTAAAGTCCTTCTAATATTCAAAGCATTTTCCATAATTCAAAGAAAACAAGGAGAAAACCTACTGCCTTCTTCTTCTTCTTGGTATATCTATATGCGACAAGTTTCAATTATTCAATTTTTCCACTTTCTTGATTCTGAGCGTTTTATTTTCCAATAACTGCTTTCCTCTCTAATGTCTGTTGTCATTCCTCCTATCTTTCCTCGTTTTCCTTCTATTATCCCTTCAAGTTTATTTTCCCTATTGCCTACCACGCTTAATTAACAGATAAACAATAAAACATATTACTGCATTCGGGCAGCAGCCTTAGATGTAGACTGACAGGTAGACAATCTACGTCGTCCATAGTTTCTTGCGAACGGTTCTTTTTTCATACAGGTAAACAGCATTTTAAAGCCTATCTATATTTTTTAAAAAAACAAGGTAAAATAAAATTTAAAACTGTTTCTTTCTGCTTTAAATGTCAACTTGATCCAAACTTTTACAGAATATGTTTCTCAGAATGAACCTTTTGCGTACACAACGCTTCATAACAGGATTAAAACAAAGAAATAATTAACACTAACGTCTAAAAAATATATATATATATATACCTATGAACCAACTTGTCCTGACTGACTTGACTAATTCACCAACACCCAGAAAAAACTACTGAAGATAAATTGACAGAAAAATTTCTATACTTGTTCTTCTTACGGTGTAAGTGCACACTAACAAAGGATTTTTTTTTAAATTCCGAGTTTAAAGAGTTAAAATAAAATTTACTATTTTTAATTTCTAGGTAACAAATGAAGATAACTTCATTTTTGGTGAGTGTAATTTTTATGTAAATATCTAAAAAAAACAATTTCTAGATTTTTCGAAAATCGTCCTTGGAAAGGAGTGAAAAAAAGTAAAAAATTTGAACAATGGTTGCAATTTTCCCCATTTCCAACTATACTTAACGAGATATTCACTAGATTGGGGCTTGCAGATACCTTTCATATAAATATCTAAAAACCATTTTCGGTTGTTTTTATCTAATTTTGATCTTTTAAAGGGTGCAACGGTGTACGGCGCAGCGGCTTAAGCAATACAGCCGCTGTTACTGTATGTGTGACGCGACTGGCTGCAGCCAGTCTGGTTATTTAAATAAAAAAATAAAATAAAAGTAAATAAATTTTTTTTTTTTTTAAATTAGACGGCCACCTTATACGGTCACCTCCTAGTAGTAAATAATTTTAATTACATATAAATAGATAAATCTGCCCACTCTTCGTAGCAGTGTTGGAACTCGGAACCGGAATATCCTTCAGATTGTCGGTTAAATTTTTTTTTTTTTTTTTTGTTTTGTACACTTCCAAAACAGTGTCCTTTGTAGTGTTTTTTTTGAAGTCGGGAATGGAAAAAAGTTGCAGGGACTCAAGTCAAGTGAATAAGGTGGTTGAGGAACTACAGGAATGTTTTCTTTGCCAAAAACTCATTAATGGAGAGTGCAGTGTGACAAGGTGCATTGTCATGCAGCATCCAGTTGTCTTTAATGGCAGGTTTCATGCGGGCAACTCTTTTCAGCAGTCTTTCAAAAATTTCTCGGTAAAAATATTGATTTACAGCCTGTCCGTAGGCAAAAACTCATTATGGACAATCCCATTACTATCGAAGAAACAAATTACGCGTAACATGTTTTTGATTTGCTCATTTTCGCTTTTTTGGGACGTGGTGAGTTTGAAATGTGCCACTTCTTACTCTGGCGTTTTGTTTCTGGGTCGTAATCAAATATCCAACATTCATCACCAGAAATAACATTTTTTAGAAAATCAGGATCAGTTACAATTCGCCCTAGAAGTCCGCGGCACACTTCCACCTGTTGTTTTTCTGTTCTACAGTGAGGTTTTTTGGGATCAATTTTGGACAAACCTTTTTCATGTCCAGTTCGTTTGTCAAAATTTGATGGACTGTGGTACGGCTCAAATTCAATTGCTCTGTAATCATATTGACAGTTAATCGCTGGTCGTACCGTATCAAGTCTCCGATTCGCTCAATACCGTCGTCACTATTTGACGATAACGGTCTTCCAGAGCGTGGATCGTCCGCAACTGATTCCCGGCTATCTGAAAATGCTTTAATCCACCTAAAAACTTGGGGCTCGTGACAGAGCGTCATCTCCATACGCCCTTTTCAAGTTTGAAAAAGTTTCAGAAGCATTCTTACCTTTTACAGCATTTCCATCTGAAAATTCGTCTGTTAAAGGACGCAAAGCATTTCCAATCGGCCAGTTGTAGCTTCGCCAAAACGCAAGTGATTTAATAAATAGATAAACTCAGTCACTTGCCTCATATTAATAGTTAGCTCACAAAATGAAAACCGATACCAAAAATTTGTTTCTACTTCACACCAATGTGATTAATAACTTATCTTTATTAATCATACACAGAATATTATGAAATAATTATTTTTAAACAAATGGAACCGACAACAAAATGCGCTAAAAAAAAAATAATAATTTCTCCAAATAATTAATTCCTTACACACTTTTTTGAATCGGCACCAAAATACATGATCATACTATATGCTACTTGAATGGATCTATAGATTGCGTATATAAAAAGACGTAATAGTTGCAAACAGAATAACAATCAGAGCACATAAATATGAATTCCACACATAATATCTGTATAGGTTTTTGTGAAGTATATATATGTATATATGAAATATTATAGAACAAATTATATACCTAGAAATTATTTTTTTAGAAGTAGGCGCCCATTCAAAGTGTCTAAAGAATTAAGTATTTGGACGAAATTACTTCTTACTTTTTTCGTAATCTGATGTCAGTTCCATTTTTTTTATTTTTTAAATAATTATCGACAATAGTATTTTATTACGGAAACAATAATTTCAAGGACCCAGAATTCTTCACAACAAAATCATTAAACAACCTACACGAATTTTTCATACCTTTATAATATAATACGTAAATTTCAATAATTAACACCCGGCAAGAAATAACCACTCGCAAAACATTTACGAATTATTCACTCGCTATAAAATATATAGATGAAAAATCATTTTATTTATTAAAAACTGACTGCATGTAATAAAATGAGAAAGAAGCAGAGATAAAAAAACCGTAATTAATACATAAAGAAAAAATAAATTTAAATAATTAATTCAATGCAAAATATGGTAATTTAAATTAACGATTGCTTGCCAAGTTAAATGCAATTTTACAATTGACATGGCTTTTACAAACGATCGCTTGATATTTTTATACGATAAACTAAAACATGTTTACAACTAACTCACCACGGTTAGTTATTTAGTCGGCTAACAAATTACTTGTTTATTTTTAACAAAAAAAAAAAACCAAGTGATTTACAATGTAAACGTTAAAAGACAATTATAGAAATCTTTAAAAACTAAAAATAATCATTACCATTAGTTTAAGTTAAATGTGATTTAAATATTTAATCTTTATTCATTCTACCTCTTATTTAAACATATTAAGATTTCAATGCAAATAATAACAATAATCCCCGATTTCAAGTTTGTTGTCAACGAAACGATTTTTTAAATAAACAACTATAAAGTATGTATTATAAGACTGCACTTAGTTGAAATAATCGTTAGAGAAAGAAAATATAAATACAAAATAAAGCCAGCAAAAAAACTAATAACAAGTCAAGAAATAGCCTACGCATAAGAAATGTTTAATATTTTTAAAGGTTTGAATAAAGTGAAGTCAACCAGATAACACACACTTAAGTAACAGGTTTCGTTCAATTATGTTATGACAAAAAATGAAGCAAATTAACTGGAAAGTATTCATTGAAACAGCTGTAATCCTAAACCGTAACAAAAAGTTTAAAGATTCAGAAGACCTCTCGGCGAAACTCATTCCGCCGCAGCTTGATCTTTATCTCGAACTATTAAAATAAATGAATTTACATTAAGTAATTTTAATATAATTTTTTTATACTATTCAGAATGTCACAGAAAATATTGGGCAAAAAAGTTTATTCATAATATCAAAATAAACTAAAAAGTTAAAAAATGGGCAGACACCTTATCTCATTCCATTTTCCTTCCAGGACTGGACTTGCAATAAAGCGTAACGCAGTCTTGGGACGTGCCTCGCCTCTAACCACTCAGGACACCCCGGCGCGAGTGTTATGTTGTCCAAACCAGAGCAACCCAAGAGGCCGGGACTCGGTGAGGCGAGACCTACGCCTCGCCTCAAGTGAGAGAACCCTAAAAGGGGCCTCCTACCCGGACTATGGTCTGCCTATGCCACAGGCTCCACTCCCAAGACCCCCTCTGGAGTCCCCAATCAATCATCGGGTGCAGTTCACCTCAGCCAGCCGTCACCTTCTGATTAGGACTGCCCGCCCTTCCACTACCAGCAGTTCCCCAATCTGCTTCCCAGCCACAATACTCGTCCTTCTGCTCCGACTTCAGGATCCCAACAGCTCGTCACTCATCCGCGCCACGCAACATGTTATCGACGCGGTGGTTTCTGGCACTGGCCATCCCAGGCGTAATCTCTCCTTCTCTTCTGCCTGCCTAAAGCACACAAAACGTATGCTCGGGGTACCTTGTTGCCCACAATAAATGCATTCGGGTAATTCTTGCCTTCTGAACCAAATCCATGCTTCTCTCGTGAAGCCAAGCACTCACCTGTCTCACAGCCGTAGTCACCAGTTCTTCCACCTCCTCCTTCGTACAGCTAGCCACCAACAACGCCAAGTCGTCGGCTTAGGCAACATATATCCCCCAGGAAATCTAGCCAGAGGTCACCATCAAAGGCAAGGTTCCACAAATGGGGATCCGACACCGACCTCTGAGGCACACCCCCAACACCTAGAAGCGTACATTCCCCTCCTCCGTCGCCGTCAACAGGTCCCTCTCAGGCAAGAAATCGTTCAGCGTCGCCACCAAATAGTTGCTGATGTTTCTATGCCGAAGCTCCTCCATTTCAACTGGCCAGGGCACACTGTTGAAGGCTATCTTCACATCCAGAAGGACCAACTTGATCCTACTGGTCCTCCAGGTACCAGCCGCACACTGTCTGGTCCAGCCAATTACTCTCTCTCATCTACATCCCAACCCCGTAGGGGAAGACATCCACCTTCTGATGTTACCGGTTGCCACACCACCCCCTGGGTTCCGAGCCCAGAGGGGCTTTACTGGAGGTAGTCTTTAGATCCTCTAACTGATTATATATCACAATCAGCCAGGCCTCGGTCGTGATGCCACCGATGTAAATGCCTCGGCAGACATTTCCATCAGTAAAATACAGATAAAATTTTGCCCTTTCGTAGGCCTCAAACGGACATCTTCACATCCAACCTAACATGATTTCCTCAAACTAACTAACCGAGACCGCGCCTAGTCTAAATTTGGCAACACCGTTCGTGACTATGAATGCCTCAGAAAACGAACGTGTTGTAAGTTAAATCAGTACTACACTCATATCAATTAAAATTATATTTTACACAACACAGAAATTCAGACCTATACCCAATAAGTCGATCAAATTAGGTCACCTAACAAGGAAAACCTAACCTTATTCCGGTCCGCGCTGGAGCCGAGGACAAACCCCGCACTCCCACTCGGTCCTCGCATCATCATGGGGTCTCGCACGGCATTACCACGTCACAATCAGGACCGCCAGGAGAGCATCTAGAGTAGACTTCCCCCGGACGAAGCCGTACTGATTAGGAAAACCTACTGTTCAGCTCTGACCCTCTCGCCAGAAGCCTCTCGTACAACTTACCCCGGACAGTCAGTAAGCAGCATATCGGCCGATAAGCCACCACATGATCTGCAGACACCGGTTTCGGGACAAGAAGGAGCCGACCTCCCTTTCAGGGCCTGGGGAAGCTGCCAGAACCCAACGCTTTATTCAGGGCTTCCAAGATCAACCACGGATGCTCGCTCACCAATCCCTTCAGCAATACATCTGACGCGCCATCCGGGCCCGGGCCTTCTTGACATTGGTCCTCGCAATTGGCCATTGCAGCTCATCGATCCCAAATCTCACGGAGGCCGGGTATTATATTAAGTCTTCTACTGAGAAAGAATTAAGATCTCATTTGTTCAAATCGGTTGATAAACAGTCGGGATATTGCTGACATCATTAAACTGGATGGGAAAATTAAAGCGTGAGACAATTTTGCGCCTGTTTTGACCTACAAATAATATTGTAATGCCAATCATCAATCGAGATATACGTCACTTACTTTTGTTATTATTGTACACATTATTTTTAATTACCATCATTTTATCGGTTTTATAATTAAAATTAACTTTTAAAAGTTAAATGACACTTTTAATAAATAATCTGAAATAATTAATTTTACAAAATTGATAGCAATTTAGGTGGCCAATGGTTTGCAAATGCAACGATTTAGGATTTATCCAGAATATATCATTTTCCATAACTAGATTACAGAGAATTACGTAAACCGGATAAACCGTCATCCATCAATCTAAGTATATCAGTAAAAATTTAATCACTTTATTCACCCGATTATGAGGCAAAAAATCACGTTTACGTAAGATAGCTCAGAATATGTGAATTTCCGCAAAGATCGTCAAAATAAACATCTCTTATAAAAGATTCATCTAATTTTTACTTTCCTTCTCAAAATTACGTTGGATTTACATAGGTCGATCAAAACCATGTTTAAAAGTTATGTTAATCTACAACCGATACTTTTGACTAAATATGCATTTACAAACGGGCCAGATAAGAAGATATTATGCAAAAATACTACAGCAAATCTTTATGGTTTTACAATTTTTGAGAATTTTTAATTAATAAGTTTTTTTAGTTATTCAACAGTTATAATTTTAATTTAACGTAAATCATTTTAATTACTTCTTCAATCGTTTAAACTTTAGAATCGATTAAGAATAAATATACTTCACGTTAAATAATAATTAAGTCAGTCAAGTACAAATATCGGTTTTAGGGAGTCCTTTAACACCAATAATTTACTGAAACAGAAAATATCAGTTTATGATATACTACAAAAAAAGAAAACTGTTGGGGCAGTACACAATTTAAATTTTGGGAACCCCTTAACATAGAAAAGGAAAAAAATTCTGTATCATATAGAACAAACACATCTCTGCAATTCATTTAGTTTATACTGTTCTATTTCTTTATTTCTTTAAAAATGCCAACGAAATATTTAAAAAAAAGAAATATTAGGGTTCATTTTTCACACAATTATAAAAGTATCGCTTAACTTCACTGTGGAAAAAAAAAACACTCGTGGTACAAGTTGGACATTTTTACATTACTTGATTATTATTTTCTTTTCTCATGAAAAGAAAATATACATTTTCTAAATAAAAAAGAACAGTATCACCGTAAAAAATTTACACATATAATTAATGCATCGTAGTTAATACGTTTATCTAGGCCGTTTACATTAACGCGTTATAAGGTTATGAAAAGCCGACCGATATTTTCCACAGCAAACGCACTAAACAGAATGGCCTGTTATAAAGTACCAGTATCCCGAGGGGTGAATAGATGAGACGAGTTGAAGAGCTGTAACCCGGTCCCATCGCAATCACTGGATATTTTCATCGTATGCTGACACGCCATTCCCATACGGACCTTCTTGTCAACTCAACCGTCCTCTACGTACATATATCACGGCTAAAAACAACGGAATGAATTTCAGTATCGCTTCGTTCTCTAGCTAACCGAATACGGGTCATTTTGCTTCGTGAATTAATCTAAAACGTAGAAAATAATGAAAACATACATATAGAAACAATTATATTAAAATATGGATACTAATAAAAACAATTATTTGTAATCAAATTAAAACGGTTAACACTTTTACAAGTCAGACCCAGAGTAAAAATTTAAAAACTGGATTTAACAAACATCTGGTTTTTCTTTCGAGGTAATAAAGCCGAATTTTCAAAACAATACAATTTAAAAAATTTTAAATATTTTGTAACAGAGGAACGTGTAAAATATAAAAACGGTAGAAGGCAAGGACTATAATTCGCTAAGGATGAAGGATGCAATAATGTATTGAGATTAAGATTAGCACAGGTGTGAAAGGGTAACAGAATGCCATCAAATCCGTAAAATAAGGAACGACAAAAAACCTATTTAACAAAAAAAGTTTCAAACGATTACAAAAATAAACATCCATAAGCAAATTAGATAACTAAAAATTGCAAAAAAACCATGAAAATTTTTTTAAAACTTTTATACAGTTTGAAAAAAATTAATTACAACAGAAATCTATTTTTATTTTTTAGGTAACACCTAATTACAATAGCCCATGCGATAATTAAACAGAAAAAAGCAAATAATTGAATAGATATAATATAATAAGACTAGAAATTGAAACGGCTATAGTCTAGGCCACCCGAAACAACGATGAACCAACCATAACGATGAGCATCATATCTACAGTGCAGGAGACGTCGATTATATTACCATGACGAAAAGGATTTGTTAATAAAAATGAATCACTCGGATCTTACTTCAATACAAACTTATTAGTTTTATGAAGTAATGTTGAGTCGAAGAAGTTTCAAGAATAATTTCTTCCTCGCCAACAATGAACCTTTTATCGAGTCGAGTTCCAAGAACGGTCTCGGGACAAATTTCGGGTGGTCCCCTAACTTGATAACGACGAAGATAATTCGTATGTAAATAGGTAGACATGTAATATGTATTTTAAAGACATCCTCATAAAATAATCTGTATTAGAGAAATTAAAAGCAGAAGGGTTGATCTGATGCGGTAAGGTAAAGGTGGTGGTGGTACATGGAAACTTGTGACGTCGATCAAATATTCATCGGTATAACATTAAACGCTGTGTTACGAACTACAACGTGAATAGATTTAATTAACAATGCTTAGAGAATAACACTTTCTCCGCTTTTCCCCACAAAATAGAATGTTACCACCATGCACACGAGAAGATTGAAAACGTTTTCCACGATCTCAATAATTAAGAGCGCTTGATTTTTATATGTAGGGTCGTTTAACTGTAGTGATGAATACCGTAAAGATCCTTCCCTAATCGATATAACCAAAAATTTGATGTGGACAACACATGACTTCCTTATACGCCTGTTAAATTACATATACACATTTTTTTAAAATGAAAAGTACATGAAATTTTATTTCATTAATAACTTCTAAGGTAAGTCATTATCCGCAGTGTAGCTATACATTTTATTGCAATACAAATAGGAAACTTACATGTATATCATTTTTCAACATAGTCCCCTTGCATTTCAACGCACTTGGTCCATCGTTGCACAAGCTTCGTGATGCCCTCATAAAAGAAGGTTTACGGTTGAGCTGCGAGTCAGGATGCACCGCTTCTTTCACTGTTTCGTCCGAGGTAATTCGACGGCCCCTTAATACCTCTTTGAGTGGACCAAACAAATGGTAGTCAGAAGGGGCAAGATCAGCCAGTAATTCAAAGTTGAGTTTCTGAAGCGTTTCAGCAGTGTGGGCAGCAGTATGTGGATGGGCATTGCCGTGCAACACTACAACACCTTTCGACAGCGGTCCTCGGCGTTTGCTTCGAATTGCAGGCTTCAGCTTGGCAGTAAGCATCTCACTGTAACGCACACTGTTTATTGTGTCTTGCCCCTTTCCTCATAATATTCCAGTACTGGAACTTGTGAGTTCCAAAAAACCTAAGCATCAGTTTTCCTGCGGACGGTTGGGTCTTGAACTGTTTTTGCAAGGCTAATTTGGATGTTTCCATTCCGTACTATGCCGTTTACTCTCCGAGTCGTAATGATGGATCCGTGTTTCGTCACCAGTGATGATTCTGTCTAAGATGTCTCGTTCGTTACCATAGCGATCCAAACGTTTTTGGCAGATGTCAAAGCATGTTTGTTTATGCAACTGTGTGAGTTGTTTTGGGACCGATCTTGCACAGACTTTATGAAAACCAAGTCTGAACCGTAGGCAGAACCGTAACTAATTTACAGACGATATGCCACTTCTTCAATAGTTATTAGTCTGTCTAAGAAAACCATGTCACGCGCACGCTCAATGTTTTCCTCATTTGTGGCGGTAAACGGTCCGGCTCCTTCGTCATGCGTAACACTTGTGCAACCATTTTGAATTTTTCAATCCATTCGTAGACACTCCGTTGCGGCAACACACTGTACCGAAAGTCTTCCATGAATTTCGGCCCCTGATACACCTTCCGACCACAAAAAACGGATCACTGAACGTTGCTCTTCTTTGGTGTAAACAAAGCGAAGCAGCTATGGTTATTGGCAGGGTAGAGATAATGGAACTAACCTAGCAGCATCAAACCTGCACAGACATAACAATTAAACCACGCATGCGTCATCTACGCAACACGACAGTACTACAAACATAAACAAAAATATAATTAAATTGCGGATAATAATTGACTTACCCTCGTATATATATATACACATAATTGTTATTATTGAATTATTATTTATCGAAAACATTTTTTTACAATCAGAGGTTAACAATTATTAATAAATCAACATATTTAAATTTTTAAAAATATAAGACGAAGTCTGATTCGAATCTATATACCTTTCCCTTAAAAGATCAAAATATTTCATTAATTAAAATTTCATTTGGCTATAATTTTGGAACCGATGAAAATAAAAACCAGTTATGATATGTAATTGAAAACCTCTCAATGAGGGCTTATTACTGCAGTTAAAAAAAAAATCAAAAATCCAAATTTATTTAGATATCTGACTGTATACACATTTTTGGTTCAGTCAATTGCAATCAAAAGGGAAGGTGCACATCTAGATGTTACAACAGTCCTAAATCCGAAATTTCAACATCCTACGGCTAATCGTTTTCGAGTTAAGCGGGATACAGAAATACGTCTCGCCGAAACTATTCAAAATGGATTCAGGGATGGTCAAAATGGATATTTCCGATGAAATCTGACAATCCAAAATGTTCGTGATCACAATAGTTCCTTTACTTCGTACAAGGAAGTAAAAAACACATATTTACTGCCAGCGATGTTATCACAATAATAATTAACTAAATGTTAGGTATTCACGGAAGAATTGCACATGATCTTCTTATACAAGAACAACATTTAGTTGAACGTACGACTGTTATTATGATAATAGAAAACGTAACACCTCAAAAGTACAGATGAAATTAAATAACGAATCAGTAAATTCCTTGCATATATATATATATATTTTTTTTTTTAATGTGAAATCCCACTCGTATTTAACAACGTTTGCTTGAATTCACGGTGGCAGCCTATCACCTGACGCTCACAAAGATGGTTGTCTCAGGTTAATTACTTTTGAGTGCTGAGCAAGGCAACATTAAAACATGTTTTTTTTCCACATGAATCCAATTTTAATGGTGTATTAAGCAACTTTTAAGTTACCTATAGTTAAGGATCATATACCTCGTCACAATCATTCAATGAAGCAATTTCAGTATCGGAAATTAAAATAAAAATCTCATCAAGATAATCGATTCTTAACTATATAACGGAATAGCGTAATAATTTTGATTAAGTTGCTCAATTACACGATCTTTTTTTTACTTTCGTGTTTAGATGTTACTAGAGAATTACCACGAATTTATTTATATCGACCGGGATAGTAATTAAATATAATACGTTCAAAGTACAGGCATAGTTAAAGTTAAAATATTATCAAGATTTTTACTTTTTATAATTAATTATATGTTACGCATACAATGACATTACGACGTAATTCTAAAACGTTTTAAATTTTATAGTCTATTGTACCACCACTACTAATAAATAACAGATAATTTTCATTTATTAAATTTTTTCTTTTTCAAGCACCATAATTAATGAACCGTACTTATTCTGAATACATAATAAGGCAAGTACAAAAACATTTGTTTAAATACAACAAAGCTTTGATTTCAACTCGAAGTTACAACAGCTGTTCGAGCTGTTGTAACAAAAGCTGTTCGAGTTATAACAGCGAAGGTCAAGCATTAATAAGATTTAGTCAGATCCTAATACGAAACAATTATTTCATCGAAGCTTTAATTGTTTAATATAATATTTCACCAACGTTTTCCAATTATGCAAATCTGTAACATTATTTCATATGAAAAGTTGTTTACAAAAGTAGGTTTTACTGTACTTTAGTTTTAAAGTTACGAGTATATTTATCTACAATATAGGCTGAATACAAATTACAGAAAATGATACCAACATAGAATAATCAGTAATACGGCAAACACGGTGCCAAAATAAGAAACGGTGACCCGAATACAAGCAAACCTTCACGTTTCGTGTAATTCTCGTCCTTTATGTACCATAAAAAGAACGATTCTCGATCAAACAGAAAACTGATTTTGGCTAATGTGCAACAATCAATCTCTTCATAACCGAGGCTAACACTAACAAAATTTCAAAAATGTAAAACTGGAGATAAAAAATTGTATTTAAACAACCAAACGATTCTAAAAAGTGAAATGATAAAAATTTTAACTGCGGTATACTTTAAGAAAGAAAAAAGAAAACAACTAATTCCCCTGTATGACGCTTGTTTAATAGTTTTACATTTTTTAAGAATTTAAAAAACCATACAATTTCTTTTAAAATCAAAACAGGTGTAAAAGTAATACAGACAGTATTATTGTGATTTATTGTTAATAGTATACTGTCAATATACAACAGTAATATAGAAAACAGTGATCAAGACGCAAATATTCAGTTTATACATATTTAAATTAGGTTAATTTAAAAGGCACATTTATTTTACTCAACAACTTTTACGTTAATTTCATATTACACAAATTTTTCTTAAAAAACCCCTTAAGAAAAAAATAAAGATAAAGTACTCTCCCTTTTGAAGGCTTATTAAGCTTAAGCTCAAAATTCATCGTACAACAATATTAAGCGCTAAGTATAGATTACAGTGTCATATTTCGACATTTATGAAATTTCAAGTTTGACATGTGAAATAAGTAAAATACGCAGAACAAAATTCTTATCGTAATAAAGGTTGATAATACAAGTAAAATGATGTTACGGATGAGTAAATTTGTTGTAATGTCTTTTCTATTTTTCTGACAAGTCGATTAATAGGCTCACATTCAGATGCCAAAACTTCTAAAGATAATTACGAGCCAAAATTAAAAATTTACATATCCTTAGTAAACTTCTGGCTAATAATAACAATGTATTTTTGTAATTTTTTATTTTTTTCAGAAAATAACGAGTTTAGGAATTCAGCTTAAAGAACATGTCCTTACGTCTTCGTTCCCCTAACAATTAGCCTATTCCTAATAGGTAAATTTTTACAAAATAATTGCCGACTAAGCACGCCATACTTTAAATGCTATGTAGGCGTTACATAAAAAACGTAAACAGTGGAATTCAAAGCGACACGGGAATGACAAGTATATTTCCTCTTTTCATAAACGCAGATAACACAACCTACTTTGCAGTAAGTTAAATGGAACAAGTAAAAGCCGATGTTAAATTCAAAACAAATAAAAAAAATTACTAAAAGCAAGAACGAATTACAAATAAAATGAGGTCGGGTTACAGTGGTTAGGATAGTTGTCATAAAGCCGGAGCTAAGATTCTTCATTAACCGAATTCAAATTTAATAAATGAAAAGTTATTTATTCATACACGTCAAAGAAAAAAAAAACACTATTAGGGGAAAATTTTACACACCTAGGGACTTTTTATAAGCATCACAATGAAACTGGAAATACATATCCAAATAAAACTAGTAATTGTCATAACAAAAGAAACTTTGCAGGTGTAACAAAATTATATAAGGATGATAACTAGTATCAACAACCAATCAATACTACGTACATTAAGACTAACAACAGCCACAAATTTTTATATATTCACAATAGACCAAAACAGGTAGTTCAGCCTTATTTTAAGTAAATAATATATATATATATATTATTTAACAACATATATACGGAGTTATCTACATTTACGGACAGAAAGTCGTTTGTCACCTTAAAAGTCAGCGGTGACACAGCCGAGAAGTCTGCTCATATTTCTCAGAGAATTTCAACTACCCGTCTTAATGGAAAAATAAAACCAAACTAATTATACAAAAAGCTACAATTTAGCACAAAAATATGGTAAAAATAAATTATTTAATCTCAAAAGCCGAGTCATCGAATAAAATTATCAAAAGATTATGTAAAACAACGATGTTTTAAGATAGAATTTTAAAATATATAATCAATTTCCATTGTAGCGCTTATAAAAAGTCCCTAACAACCGATAAAAGCAAAACAAACGATACAACTTAAAACGGTGTAAAAACAAACGGCAAGATAATTTTGTCGAGTTAAGTCACGTTTTCTTCGTATTATGGAAGGAAGAAGCAGTTATGTTAATTCGAATTAACAGTTGACAAGATGCGACACGGTCAAACGTAGACAGATATCCGTTCGGACAAACAATGACAGACTGTTAATCTAGTTACTGATAGTTTTCATTTAACCTTATTAGGATTCAAGACTTGCTATCAAAGCGACAAGAAGTTAAAACATAATGAAGACATTCTACTAGTAACAAAGTAAGGTAATAACGTCTTCATGCACTGACCGCTTCTAGACACATACAGAAGCGTATAAATATGTGTCGACTCCCGATAAACGTAACACTATATTAACAATTTTCTACACCGGTTTTTATTTGCGTATTAAAAAATGTTTTATCATTGTAGTATTTAATGTTTCGTTGAAGTACTTTGGTAAAGGCGAACCGCTCGACCGTGACGTTTTAAATTTGACATTTAAAGTAAAATATTTGGCCAATAAACGGGGAACGTATTCTGAATTATATATTTCTGTGTTTTTAATAAATATGCGGCACCATTTTTTTTTAAAGATGAACGCGGGATCAAAAGTTCTATTTAGCTTTTATAACACGAACGTATCACGTATAACAGACTAACTGTTAATTTACACGGTGTATCGAGAGCCCGAATTAAAAATTACTTTAAAAAAATTGCGTCCCTCCCGTATATTTATGTATATGGTAATAAACTAATTAAAATAAACTGAAGATACTTTTTTACCGCTATAATGTTCTCAATACCATAAAGGTAATTTCTGATTGCTATCAATTTTAGTATAAATTTCTGGTTTTGGGAAGTTATCGATTTTTCTTCGTTAAAAATAATATTTTTTAATCCACGATCTTTCAATTTTAATTTATTATTAATGAAGATTACTTAGATAAGCCAACTTTAAAACATTAAATGTTCAACATCAGTGCCATCTTACCAACATTTTATAATTTATTTTAGAATAAAAAATTAAAACGTATGATTTCCTTTTTCCGGAGAAAAAAGAAATCATACTGTCTTTAATTTTATTTTATCCCTTACAATAGAATCTTTATATGTTTCAAGAAAATCTTTTGAGTCAACCAAAAACCTAAATTGGTTTGTTGAAATCAAACGTATAAATCACACGAATGTAGGGTTACATTCGTGTGTCTATCAGCACTTGTGTAAGAGCGAATCGCTCTTATTAAAATATCACGGAATTTTATTATCTTTACTTTTAAATAAACTTTAATAGATTTAATGTAACTGTTCAGTTGATATCAGTCAATATCCCTCCCTGACTTCTAACTCTGCCGGTTTCCGGTTCAATCCCTGGCATCGTCAAACCGTTTTTCTGCCGCTACATCATTTAAGTTTCTCTTTAAAATACGTGTACAAGAAGCGATAACCTGAAATAGTAAGAGTAATATGCGTACATAAATATCGGTTCTCCTGGTTATTTATTAGTAGTGTGTAAGAACGGCGCGAAAACTTAATATCGCTTTTAAAGATATCCTTAAATTACGAGTATTAAAACATATTTTTTCAAATGAAACCAAGTACCGCTTAAGGAAATCCAACTCATTAAGGTGGACCCGCCGAGTTTTTTTTAGAATAATTCAATTATTATTTTAAATAATAAAACGATTACGGTTAATTATTATTAAATAGAATAACGCTGTTAAATGTCCTAATGTCCGAAAGTCCAGTTAAATAAAGGAATTAATACACTCTTAGGTGTAACAAAATTTATTATTTATAATAAAATGTTCGTAATTGGTAATTCTAACCACCGTTCCTTTCTAAAGATGTATTGCTCCTTTTTTATATCGCGTACATTAACGTATAAATGTTCGTTAAGCTACATCAAACAACCCGTTTACTTGAAATAGATGAATACACGAAAGCGAAATTTTCTCTGAAATTATTAGATTTAATACAAAAGAAACAAAAATTAATAACCGGTTAGCGTATAAAATTAAACCGCTTTTTAATTGAAAAATTACATATTATTTAAAAAATAGTTTTAAAAATACGTAATGATATATATAAAACAAAACGGTAGGATAATATAAATAATACAAAATTATAAATCGTAAATTGAATTCTACTTACAAACCGGTTTTGAAATAAAAATAAAATGACCTTGAATTAAACAAGTTATCGGTATTCATAAATAATAAACGCAAGATCGCCGAGGGAAACGTTAAATTTTCCTCGTAGATTTCCACCTTATATTTTAAAGAACTATATTTTCTTATATTCAACTAATAACCGTACTTTAAATAAGCACAGACTGCATACTCTCCAGTCTGGATGTGTGTGCAGAATCCATAATTAGTTTTCTTTTTTCTTCCTCGGTCTGACCATCGCGAACTTAAATTGCAGCTTTCTGAAAACATTTATGCGAGCTAAATCGCTCGATGCAATGATTCGTGGAAAAACACTTTAGTTAGCATACTGCATCGTCTTACAGTTAAACAATCAGATTCTATGTAATGGTGACGACAAAAAATCTAAAATCGCTAAGCAAGCGATCCGAATTTTTGTTAAATGTGAATTTGTTCGCGAGTAAAAAGAAACATGCGAAAGGTGGAGCCTCTTAATTCGCTTTTTTTTCTCAAGCCTTGCTCAACCAAAGGACTGAGATAGATCATCCTTTTTACTTTCTAGAGAAAGTTCCTCATGCGGTCCTATTATGTTTTGACCCGAAAAAATTGTAAGTACGAACATTTACGAAGTCCATATAAGCAACATTAATACATTTTTCAATCGTTATTATTCTTTCGGCGTCGGGTTACAATGTAATGATAAATAGCCTTATGCCATTTTACTATTTGCAGTGAAAATTCAATAAAATTGCTGGGGAAAATTAAAGCAAATATTGTAACTAATTCCTTATTGCAAAAAGCCTTACAAACTTTCGTTAAAGGTCTTTACGAATTCTCTGCATTTTTTTGAAAATTTATAGACAATTTTTTTTTTTAAGATTCATCCACATTCTAGATATAAATTTTAACAAAATAAAATAAAATAAACCCGGACTAAAACCTATAACGGAGTAAAAATAAAACGGACCTAAAAAAATTAAAATATACAATGTAAAATATTTGCATTCTTCACTACAATTTTGGTAATATTTATATTACTTATCGAAAATATATCATAAAAATAGGTCTCAACTTAACTAACAGTAGTTTTCAATACAACCATTACTTTTTAAAATTCGTATTTTTATCAGAGGGCTTACCCCACGTCTGCATTGTTTCAGCTGAAAAATTATGAAAACCGTCACTACATAATTGCTGAAGAAATATAGAAAACAATTACATAAAAACATAATTCGATTAGAAACAAACCCGTTAGTGAATTAGAAATAAAATCAAAGAGGCGGGAAGAAACTATACGTTAATTGATAATACGAATATCTAAATCGGTAACTCCTGTACGATAGGAACTAAACGGTTTCGAAAAACTTAAGCTTAACAGATTTCCTTAACTAAAGTTTTCTCTAAATCTACACTTTTTTCCTCTAAATCTCAATTTGTTTTTTCGAGATATCCTTCAGGAATTTTGAAAAAGAAAATTAATACGATCAATGCCTCATATATAGAAATATTTGAGCCAAATTTGAAGAAAATCGGTTCCGGTCAATCCTGAGATATACGTCCAAAAGCAATGCGACACACACATGTACATACATGCATATGCTTATTGTTTCTCTAAAGGAACTAATTGGACCGTAAAACGTAAAAATTTGCAAACAAAAAACAGATACTCCATTTTCTGACATGATCCCTATACTTTCCCCTTCTTAATACAGCTAATCTAGCTAACTAGATTTGTCGGGAAAATGAAGAAATATAGTTTTAAATCATTTTAATCACCGACCAGCAAGAAAAAAGTAAATTTTAAATTACGGAAGCAAAATTTTTAAATTTCTATCCGACTATCTCTAGCCACATTTTTATTCCTTAATGTTATTATTTTAATGATAATACGTTTATTTTTGTTATTCTCTTGAACCAATTTCTTTGTCGACTAAATTTCCAGGAAAAATAACTTATCAAAAAATTTATTAATTTTCATTTTACAAAAACTGTACGTATAACATTTTCAGAAACTGTAAAATATATAATTTTTGTAATCTTCAATTCCTGACTTTCGTTACTTCAATCTGATAAAACAAATCTTTTTTTGCTTACCACCTTGGTTAGTTTATTCTTTTAAAAAATAAATAAAATCCTTCTTTTCGGGGAGTCAAGTGTAAGCCTTATAATTCATAAATATGTACTGTTAGTTTACTACAATTACCGGACTGAGCAAATGATATAATTATAAAAAAAAGCTTTATCTTATTAAAATCCAGAATAGTAAAAATAAATATTTATTTATTATTTAAAAGCTTATTAGAACATCAGTAATCATCAATCAACAGAATTCTTCTCTTTTTCTTTCGCAAGTTTTGTTAGCAATCTTTTTCTCTACGAGTTAAATAACCGTATTTTAGTCTTATTTAAAAAAATGCAAAAGAATAATATACCGGTTAAACTCGTACATTATTTAATATTGAAACACTTCACTCGTTACATTAGTCAAGCAGCGTTTCTATTTTCTATTGATAAGTTTAATGTTTTTACAAATATACTAGTGCCCCATTGCTACTTCGCAGCGTTATAATTGTAATTTACTAAGTAATGATATATAGCGGTTAAAAACCTAGTGGACCCGTGCTGCTCCACATCGCAATTACAAAATAATGTTATTAAAAAAAAAAAAATCAGTTGAAAACTATTTCATTTACAACACGTCTCACCCCCAACCCTCTTGTTTTCTTCTTTATTTCCTACCACAGGTGAAACGCGTAATCAGAACTACTTCCAGTCCGTCCAGACCTTCTACTAAATGGATCGGGCTGATTTTTATTCTGCTAGGAATGGCACGTGAAAATGTCATCATGCATCGACGGTCCTTCAAAGTGACTTTCCTGTGAGTAATTAATTACCTTGGAAAATTCTTAAATTAAGGAATAAATTAAGATTTCTGAGAGGGACTCGACTTTGGGGTCAGATTACGCTTGATGACGTATCTGTGGGTCATTCCGAGTAGAAGATAAAAGAATCAGCTCGATCCATGTAACAGAACGACCAGACGGACTGGAAGTAAGTTTTTAGCCCAATTTTTTATTATGGAAGATTAACAAAATAGAATAAAATTAATTTTTTAAATTCTTTATAACCGAACTTCAGTTATAAGTAATATTTTATTTACACTAGCACTAGACAGGGAATCTTGGAGAGGTGCATCAAACCAGTCAAATGACTGAAGACAAAAAAAAAGTTTATTTACGTCTTAATTTTTTCGTTTGCAGAAAAACGAACAGCGTAAATAATCTTCAATTAAGAACTGAAATTCTTAATTTCAATTCGTATATATCTTAGATGCTAAAATAGGCTTAGATGCTTTATATTCTAGATTATAGGGACTAAAACAGATTAGTCCCAATTTTACAGCCATTACCGATCTACCCACCGGGTTGGTCTAGTGGTGAACGCGTCTTCCCAAATCAGCTGATTTGGAAGTTGAGAGTTCCAGCGTTCAAGTCCTAGTAAAGCCAGCTATTTTTACACGAACTTGAATACTACATCATGGATACCGGTGTTCTTTGGTGGTTGGGTTTCAATTAACCACACATCTCAGGTATGGTCGAACTGAGAACGTGCAAGACTACACTTCATTCACACTCATACATATCATCCTCATTCATCCTCTGAAGTAGAATCTAAACGGTAGTTACCGGAGCCTAAACAGGAAAAAGAAACCCATTACCGATCTAGTACTCTTAATATCAGATAAAGTATTGGTTTTTGTCCTTACTCTTTGATTTTATTTTCTACTTAACTTACGGTTTTGTTTCCGATACAATGTCTGTGAATCTTTTTTCCATAATTTTTCATCAATTATAAAATTTAATAGTAATAATTAATTTTAAAAAATTATAATTTTTTTAAAAAAAAAGATACTGGAATAAAATAAAAGCTTTTTCCAATACCGACAGAAAATAATGCATAACTTCAGTTCTTTCAATAACCGACAAGCACACAAGACGCAAAGTAATTTAATGCAAATGAGCAGCCTATACTACACGAACATTCTTATTTTACTTTCTTACAAAAAAAAAGGTATTACAACTTTAGGTAAATGAGTATATTTTAACAAAACACGTTTTATGAATATGCATCGCATAAATTTACATTAATAAACTATGTTTACAATTTAAAAAATAATGGAAAAACGATTACGAGAATTAAATGATAGCACCAACCAAAACACATGACCTTGGGTTACTAAGTACAGAACGTATTTTTTATTAACTATAACTACACTTCTCGATACCAATCGATCGTTAAACGATCCTACATGTTAAACTGACATCATAAGTCGCATAGTAAAACGCAAGGAGAAAATAGATTACATAAATGCAAGTAATGAAAGTGAGATGTTGCCGTATAATTTATGCGCCGATAAACTATGATGTAACGGATCATGCTGATTTGATGTAACGAATCGTGAACTAAATTATATAATTTACCATTAATTGTAAACACATTCGATGGGGCATTAACTTGTTTTAATAACAGCTCACATAATCGTGGTGTGTATATGTTAAAGCGCGCACTTATAATACAGTACATATAACAATAACGGTAAGACTAATATACTTTGCTATTCGCGGATTTAATTTTATGCGGGTGTATAAAATGGAGAAAAGTGCACAATAGAGAAATTGGTACTTTATTTATGTTGCCTACAGTAAAATAAGATAGTTAAAACTGTCAAAGAAAAAAAAATAGAAAAGAAAACAATAATAACATATTCTACAGTTTAAAATTTTAGAATAAACAATGAAAAATATATACATTAATTTTGAGTTTGTAACAAATCGACAACAGTGGAGTTGAAACTGAAAAAAATTCTAAACTATAAAGCTTAAATATAACTCCTTTTTAATTATATTTATAATTTTGGTTAAGAGTAAATTGCACTTCTTTTTTTAATGTTTCAATATTTTTTAAGCTTATATATTTTAACAGATTTTTCTTAGAATTATTTCCTTTTTATTTTTGTCATTACTTTATTTACAAATCAGAGAATTTAAGAACGGCGCTGCGGCCATCATTCCTACTTTCTAAGATATCTTGAGATCTAGAAACGAAGAAATGGACATCAAAAAACCGGACAACATACATAACATAAATTTAACGAACATTTTGTTAAATGTTCGTTTAAAAGAAAATTTAAGAGATGACTGAATTAACGGATCGTTAAATATTTACAGTAATAATAAATTTAAGTATTAAATCGAGGGCGGGTGATAAAGAATTCACTTACAGCAGCGGCATCGATAGTAATTTTATTCTTGGAGCGATTTAAGCGAATCCATTCGAGAAGTTAAAAGCAATAAAGGAAATAACAGTATCGAAGAGAGAATTAAAGTAAAATTCACAGACGGCAGTCGATGGACGGATGGATAGATGCAGCTACCGTGAACATTTGAAGCGTAATTTCAAACAAGTTTCTCCCTGTAAACTATAATAAAAAGGGCCGGTTACGGGTTTACTTCCCGTGTCATCTCGGAACAAGGATAGTTTACGTTCAATTTATTTTTACCGTAGAGTTTCAATGAACGTAGAGGAAACTACTTTACAACTAGTTAAATGGATTTAATTTAAATCTACGTTACTTTAAATTATTTTTTTACGATATCTTAACGCGTACTAATAAATTAATAAAATGTAATATAACAAAAATATAGTTAATTAAATAAATAAAAACCGATTTAAATAATTTAAAAAAGCGACACGTTTACATTTTAATAAGTTCCGGTCTCAACGAAACACACGCACACAGAATGAGGGAAAAACCGAATCTATAAATTCGTTTAAGACGACACTCGTGAATTCGTGAACACCCGTTGATTAATTTTGAAGGTACTACTTTATCGGAACGATAGATAAGACGCCCGTAATCGAAACTAAAATGATTGGGCACAACGGGAACATCGATCGAATTTTACTGCGTTCCGTATACTAGAGAAAATTTAAAGTTATCTATAATAATCAGGACGGGGAGAAATCATTTTAAATAAAGAATATGCAACATTGTGCACGAATTAAAATCGAGACCGACCGATTAAGAGACGCCTGCTTCGCTATTCCGAAGACTACACGGACACATATTAAATATTGTCAGAGATATAAGTTTCGTCTTCGCTCTTTCATTGTTTGGAAGTATGGATTTTTAATAGCCGTATTATATGAATGTCGTTCCATTAGATTATTTTTCAGGGAGTGATCTTAGGTTAGGTTCGTTGTAAATACTTTTAAAAGCGGGAGAAAAAATTACCGGCAATTATGAAAACCGCATTCGATTAATTTCTTTAAATCTTTCTTCCATTTTAGCCAGAGAAGTACCGATGAATACACAAATTACGTTAAATTTAGATTTCATGTTAAACTGATGAAATATTAACATTTAAAATGTATTAGAAACGAGAATTTTATAGTTTATTCTTTGTACATATCGGCAATAAGACATAATTTATTGAACGGAAAAATAAAATCGATAAATAATTATAAATTGAACAGAAAATACGACTAGTTTTGGATTTAAACCGGAACATTTATCTTGAGAGAATGTATAACAAATAAATATATATTCTCGGCCGGTCCAAAGGAATAAGCAACAATCGGTAATAATAATCGATTAATTTTCCCATATTCAATTTACCAAGAAAGAATATTAGTTATAAATTACAATTTTTTACCGACAAACGAGTAAATAACTTACGCTCTATGCGAGTATTTACAAATACGGCGAGCAACTACTCTTACGTACGAGTACACGGCGAGAAAAATTAAACTTGGCTCTCAAAGACGAGACGATTGTGATTTAAAAATAAAATTGCACTAATTAAACTATTTACTGGTAAACAAGAGTTACCTGTATTCGCCAGACCTATTCGTTCGTACATCTTTTAGGAGAGGATATTTTTAGATCTGCAGCCGATAATTTTTAAATGTCTCGTTATATGAACACTCGATAAATAAATACAGACTTAAAAATAAAGATATGTTAAACACAGATCACATATATAAAAAATAATCGGGATCTTTTAAAATTTTTCACAAGGCTTTCATTAGAATATTGTCTAATAAATTACGGAGGAGAACATCGTATCCGTTCTTCCTATCCCTCTGTATTTTATCACTAAAAGTACAAGATTATTTAAAGTTTTTACTCTACGAGAAAAAATATGGTTCTGGTGTTTTTACTGACCGGGTATTAAGTGTTCCAACTACTGATAAATATTTCATTAAACGTACCGTAAATAATAGCTTGTTTAGGAAGATATTTACGATTCTTAATGAGAATTTTAAAAGATTCAGAACAAAAACTTATTATAAAATGAAATATAGAAAATTACTTTTCTTGATTAAGAGTGGTGGGTGGTGTCGATTAGCAGTACACAATGATTAGTTAAGATGAAAACAGGAACTCATTCGTTCTTGAATTAGACAGAAAGAGATAAACATAATAAATGAGGGAGAAAAAAATATGGTTTACTGCATCAGTATAAAGAAATCTATTACAGCGTTCGAAGAATTAGTATTTTGTTTAAATATTACATGAAAAGGAACGGTTAATTTTTAAATCGATGTATTGCGTTATTAAATGTCAGGATGGTTTTTCTAAGGGGTCAATAGTATTTCTATATTATGAGCTAACTGCACACGTACGTTATTTTTTGTGCAAATCATTTAATTTAACACGAACGATACTAATAAAATTTCTTATTTTTTCGTTCGTTATTAAAATTCTTAATACTGAAAAAATATTTTTTTATAAAAATTTGTTGGTTATGTCTACATTTTTATTTTATTTGTCTCTTGTTTAAATAATAAATGTAAATAAACATTTTTTATTATTTATAAGTTTTTGTTGTAAATCAGGAAATTTACAGAAAACTTCAATTTTTAACTTAATATACCATTTATTTATATCGAATAATATGCTCTAAAAGCACAGGTTAAAGCAAACCTAATCAAAATCAGATGGTAGTAGTAACAGTAAAAAAAGAAGAATTTAAAAAATAAAGTACGGGAGCATCCTTTCCTTAGGAAATCTTTAACTGGGAAGTAGACTACCAACTGATATGCAAAACACGATTCCCAGTATCAACTCCTCACCTTCTTTCTGATCCGAAATATTATTAAAAGTTCGTTATGACATATATTCAATTCTTAACGATAATTAAATTGGAAAAGAAAAAACAACGAAATTTTATGTAAATTAACTGCGTTAATATATGCATCTTATATTTTTTCGAAACTGGACAATCTAAATGAGCATATAATGAAAAAGCTAATTAAGAAATCCCTCGCTCTATTATCGTCTAGTAACATTACATTGAATTATGAAAAACACTTGGTCATTAAAATGATAATTATTTTCTCTTTTTCTTTAACGTAAGTCTATTTGCCATTACTTATAAAATATTAAAAAAATTACCTTACGAGAAAAATCAAAGAAACAATAAAAGTGATTTTCTGAGCGTGAACAATATCTTTTAAGACGAAGATATAAAGACACAATGATACCGATTACGAGGCTTTGCATACGAGTGACTAAGTAACGAAATTAAAATCGATTACCGTTACTACACCACACAAATTTTACATACAAAGAGTACACACAAGCGGTTATTTTTATTTTTATAATCGGGACGTCCAACACTGATACAAAGTAAACTTATTAACTCTATACGAGATTTTAATAATTTTAATGCTTCTTTTCAACGACAAAAAAATTATTTTAACGTGAATATTGGATATCGAGATAACATTAAAATAAAAAAAAAACACTCCCGTCACTTAAATGACGTAAAATAATAAAACAAGCAACAAAAGTATTTCATTACGGATTCATCTTTCAGAAACTTAAATAACCTAATCGGTTACAAAATTTATATTTAAATTATAAATATTTACATAAAAACACCAAACTTAAACAAGTTTAAGTAAATATAAACTAAAAATTAGAATTACGTTGAACATTTCTGTTAAGATAAATCATACTGCATGCAAAGAATGACTTCACACCCATATATATCCGCACGCAGTCATCCACTTATCTTACTTATAAGTAATAAAATAACAATTAATACCTAAAGAAGAGTATTCCTTCATACGGCAAATATAAAATCTTACATAATTTTATTATTACAGTAACAAATATTTAACTTTATAACTTTAAAAAAATGTTTTATTACACGTAAAAAATGTTTTAAAATTATACCACATGTAAAAAATTCTACATTCATTAAACTGAAGTCATTTAAAAAAAAAAAAATATATAAATCTACTAAATGAAGGGACGTAATCTGTTAAAAATAATGTTGATCTTTGTTAAAAAAATGAAATTTTGGTAAGGGCAAAGATAAAGAGTCCATATTTTAACGTAGATCTACGCTAAACACGTATTAAGAAATTATTTTATCGACGTTAGAGCTCAAAATAGCATATATAAGAAAAAAATTTTTTCCTCGTTTCTCGCGGTTTTCCCCAATTATAAAAGATTTTTATTTAAGAGAACAATTACTCATCAACAGGAGATTATATTATTTCAATATAATTTAATACAGAAGAGGCTTTAATTTGAGTTATATAAAATTTTTCTTCTATCTTTCTATAAAAAAATTACCACAAGGCCCTTCGTTCGTTAACCCCAGCTATTATTACTCATCCCTACGAACAGATAATATGAACTATATAACACTCTAGTTAAATAATAGCAAACTAATTAATTATTTACTGTTATAGTTTACAAACAAAATCTAAAACTAATAATTTAAGCGACTTATTAAGTAAGACATCGTTTTATTAAATTTACCTACTTTTCTTTTCGATTTTAATTACAGATTTAACAAAAAATAAAATCAATTAATTTACGTTCTAAATATAATAATGTAACAGAAACTCATAGAAAAAATATATAAAAAAGTTAAATGCTAAAAACAGATTAACTTTCATACGAAACAATGGATTCTAGCTAGCGATAATTAAATACTGCGTAAAAGTTTTATTACAAATTAATGAAAGAAACGGAAACCTTAAAATATAATACTTTCACGAACAGGAAGTGATCAAACCATATTTTATTACGACCACAAATAATAGATACAAAAATAGATCAATGAAACGATTAAAAATAGTTAACGCATTATTATTCAAATATATTACTGTCATTTACTCACATTATTTTTCTAATTTATTCAACAACGACACTTTTACAAAACTCAAAACCTACACCTCTAAAAATAAATTCTCTTAAAATGAATCATACCGTTAAATATATTCAAATTACATAACCAAAATTAATTAACCGCTACTGAATATTAAACTTTAAAACGTAGAATTAATCGTTCTTTAAGCTATAAATATCAAATTGCACTAGTCCGTGACAGAAAGGAGCACCGCACTTTATTGCTTTAAACTAACAATAACTATCCTAGATTTTCTTATGGTACCGCGGCACAAAAAATAATCAAGAGTTTTATATTCTAAGTGAATTTTAAAATCAGTCTTTCTTGTGAAATCACTACTCGGGTATATATAATTAAAATTGAATTCAAATCTGTAATTCGTTTCAGTTTCAAACACTGATGTATGAAGATACGTTCGGTCCAAAGGATATAGCAGAAAAGTTTCACTCTTCAATATACCCAGGTAATTTTTTTTTTTGATGACCTCAAAAAAAATTTTCTTGTCGGCCAAACACCGTCTAAAAACATAAATTATATCTTGAAAAGGATTCATAAAATTATGCAATCAAAAGAAATACTTAAGATAACAAATTATACGCCTGATTGAGAAACCACTTAAAGTTATCCGGAAAACAGAACTTTTTAATTTCTCAATTAGCGTAAATGATAACGTTTTTAAAAAAATGTTATAATAATACAAGCATTTAAAGTTAATTTAATACAGCCTACAAAGCGCGCGCACAATTTACAGAAAGCTATTATAATAAAATTATCCAAACAAAAATGAATTTTTCAATAATAATAATAATAGAATATCAGCTAATTATGCTATGTCAACTACAACTCATTCTTAACCGTCCTGTAATAGTTATAAAATGAAGTCCTTAATGTTGATAGATATCTCATAACTTACTAAGGGCCACGTTATTTGCAAAACTCACCTGAAACAAAAAAAAATAAAAATTCATATTAACAGAGCACACTGCAATAGCAAAACTTAAATATAAATAAAATTAAGAGTATAATTTTTAACAGCATAAGATGCGAAAAAGTACTTTTACATTTCTATACGAATAATCAATGTATCCTACATAACAAAATTAAAAGTGTATATATACACAGTATGTTTGAAAAGTTCCCAACTAAATTAAATAAAAATACCAATTTAAAGATAAACGAATTTATTCACATCAGCCCTCTACGTAGAACCTTCCTCTAGTTATACACTCGCTGCAGCGCCGGTCGAGCCCGTCAAACGCTCTGAGAAATCACTTTGTGGGATAGCCTTAAACTGCTCTGTGCAAACCCATTGGATGGTCGTAATGTCCTCAAAAAGCGGCCTTTCATCTTCAACTTGAGTTTAGAGAACAAAAAATAGTCTGCTAGAGCCAAGTCGGGTGGGATAAGACGATGATTTGATTTGCGGCGTAATAACATGTTAAAACTGTTGCCATGTGTGCCGGGGCATTGTCGTGCAAGAGAGTCCAACTGCCCGGATCCTGGTACTCAGACGGGATTCGACGAATGAAACGCATCAGGCGTTTCATTACTTCCAAACAGAATTTAGAATTCGGTTTCTAAACCGGTTGAGACAAATTCATGATGAATCATCAGGCCCTATGAATCGAAGAATGCAATCAACATCGTTTTCACTCTTGATTTTTGCTGTCTAACTTTCGCCGGTGTTTGTGCTCTAGGACTCAACCAAGCATCGGATTGACGCTTGGGGATCATACATAAAGCACCAGGTTTCATCCCGTTACAACTGTTTGAAAAAAATTGGGGTCGTTATAGGCAATTTCAACGAAGTCTTGAGCGCAAGAAAGACGCACCTGTTTTTATTCTTCCGTCAAGAAGTGTGGAACAAAATGAGAACACACCTTTCGGGGGGGTTCATTTTTTCTGTTAGAATTGTACTAACGCGTCTTTACCGTAGTTTAGCTCTTCTGCTATGGCCCGAAAGTAAGATGAGGTTGTTCGAGCAGGAGCGCGCGCACTTTCGCAACGTTTTCGTGAACAGCAGTTGACGACTTCCCGCTTCGTTCGTCATCTAACAACTCTCTACCGTCTTTAAACCGTTTCCACCACGTGTGTTGTAGTACGAGATGCGGATTCATCACCGAATGTTTGTTGCATCATAGAATAAGTTTCAACGAAAGATTTTTGAAGTTGTTTCGACGTCGACGAGACGCTGTTGGTCAACAGCGTCGCGGTAGATTTTAGAGCAAGGGTGGACTGTATGTGTTCATAGGTGATGAATGAAGACAACACCTTGTTGATTACTGAAGTATTGTTTAATTGTACGTCGTCTTGGCGGTTTAAAATAATCTTGTAACATAACACTTAGAACTTTAACTTTAAGGACAGCAAACATAAGCTAAATAAAACTTAAAATAATGTTCATCCGAAAGAATTGAAAGACTCCATCCGGACATGACCGCCTTGGGTCAGGTATGAGTATAGACTGCTTTAAGACGCTACGTACTGTGCTCGAGGGAGCAGCTAGTGACGTAGAATGGCGTGATGCTCTGAAACCATAATTTTTTATGGGCACCCGAGCCACCGCTAGGTTTCAGCACCAGACGGCAAGAGGGGATGAAAACGTAACATAAGTCGAACACAAAATTTTATCAATTCCATGTCGCGAGTTCGCACAAGGTCACCTGAACACAACGTAGGCGGCCGAAAGAACTCGAGACTGGAGTGACGAAAGTGATAAAAGTTTGTACACACACTCGTCGGCAGACATTGTAATTCATAGTTCCTTGGTTGTCAGAGAGATGGCGCTACTTGTATTGACTACAGAAATTTAGTACGGGAACTTTTCAGACCTACTTATTTTTTTTTTCAGAACTACTGTGTGCATACACATACACGCCTTGGTGAGAGATTCAGTACAGGTGGTATGTCTGTTGGCGCCTTTTTAATTGCAGAAGAGCTTTTATTTTAATTTTATAAATTAATTATCAAATGATAAAAAAAAAGGGGAAGCGGATTGTATAAACATTTTTCCGAACCAAAACTGTCCGATACTCATCAAAGTAAGAAATAAGATAAAAGTATGTGTCTCTCCGTTTAAAAGGGTTCTAAACAATTTTTGTAGAAGTTACAAATACATACTATGTTGAATTTGGAATAGATTCTTCACATCAAAATAAGAAACAAAATATCTATACAAGGGATACGCTTTGTTTTCCGTGTGTCGCCAATTTTTTTTGTTTAGTACACATTCATCTCAAGAATAGATTGAAATACTTTAATGGAATACAGTAATCATGTTTAAACCAATATTCTTAATGGGAAAACATTAAAATTTCAAAATAGTACCCGTCGTATTAGTTGTTAAATCATTAATATCTCCAATTGTATATTTTCTTTTTTAACTAATTTTTTGAATTTTGTTGTGTTATAAAAATGTTAACTACAGGGTGAGCAACACAAAACAGAACCCGTAGCGTAACCGCTACAGAATCTGTAGGTTATGTTGGAATGGAATTTTATCAACGATACAGATAAACAAGAAAAATATAAAATGTAATTCAAATGTCGCATTTATTACCTTATTGTTACAAAAGATGTTAAAAATGACCACCCTTGGTATCGATGCACTTTTGTACTCAAGTGAATGCATATTTTGCAATTCGACGCAACATCTGTTGTTCAAATTCGAACATAAAAATCGAACCGTTTGAATGGAAATCTATCTTCAGAAAAAACTCACTTCTGAACAATTTTTTTCACAACGAGAAAGATATTGAAATTGATTTGAATATTCTACAATTTATACTGATCTACTTATAAAAAGCAAGGCAATTTTATTTTATACAAGATAACGTATTAAAAGACCGTAACATTAAAATTTCTTGACAAGAAAGGGTAGATTACCCCATTATGTTCATGCTGAAAATCATAACCGATCTTATATTTAGATTAATTGTACGAGAAAATAATAAAAATTCACTCCAGGGGAAATCTTTTTACTTAACTACTAAAAAGAAAAGAAAAATAACAAAAACTACTAATTTATTTTCATAATTGGCCATTACCCAGTGAATAACGTTAAAAGAAAATCAGATAAACGCTGCTGTTATACTCGACTGCATTCATTTTCACCGCTTTAAAACATAAATATTATTCAAGATCAAAGTTCACACGGTAGATACACACGCACAACTGACGGACTGTTTAATGTAAAATACAAACACGTAACCTCAATGATTTTCATTATTATATAGCAAATCAACATGTAATTTAGGTAATTTATAACCTATTTTAGAGAATGACAAAAGACTTAAAAAATACGTTACAGAAGCAATTTGTAGAAAAAAAAATTGGCGTGATTTCTTTCCCGTTTTTTTTATTTTACCTTAGAACGTTAAATTTTATTTCCTAGTTAAATTAAGAAATATTAGAATAAGGAAGTGGCGTACCATCAGTATAGGTAATAGTCTTTCAACTACTACAGAAATTAAAGCGGCAATAAAAAATAATAAAAGTAAATTTTTTTAAAGAACGTTAAATAAATTATACTTCGGCAATTATTAAGGGTAGTTAATGGCCCGAAATCGACTGCAGGGATAAAAATAAGTATTAGCTATAAATAAATTAACTTAATCGCATGATTCTTACAGTAATGCATAAACAATCGCTTACGAATACTCATTATTATAATGAAAGACCGGAATAATAATAATTACGTAACCGTGAAATTAAAATACATGAAGTCGATTTTTCTATCTAACCTCATGGAAACTACAGGAATACCGAACATTTTACTCTGAAAAATTTATGAGAAAACTGGATTCGTTAAATCACCAATTTCGTACAGCTACTAATGAAGTTGTTAGATTGTTAAATTGTTAACAAAACAACGCGTTTTTAAAAGTTAAAAGATGAACTGAATTACTACATATTTAACTTGATACAAATACTTAAAGAGTTGATTTTCTTTTTATGAGGATATACAATTCTTTAATACAAAAAATTTAGGCTAATCAATTATTTATGAAATAAGTAACTCTGATGAAATTTAAGATGTTTATCAAACTGATTTTAAAAAACTGACAACAAAGATATTATACTTTCCTGGCACTGGTAATTTATTCTTATATAGTAGAAAAATAATAGTTACATGAAAAACGTTACCTAAGATTTCTATACTGGGTGGGTAATTTATGATGAAGATTTATTGTAAAATTATAATTATATATTTAAACCAAAAAAAAAGTTGAAAAGAATTTAAAAATCGGTAATTATTTTTTTTCTTTTTTTGTGCAGGGGGGTTGAATTATGATGAAATGTTTTAAAAAATTCAAAGAATCTATGTTTTTAAACTCGGATTGGTTCCCCCACCAAATATATTGCCCAAGTATTTTTTTTTTTTTTTTTTTGGGGGGTTACTTGCACTACTACTATGGCTAAAAAAATATGCAATAAATAGAAATATAACTTTTTCAACTTTTGTGAAAGGAGGAATTTTTTAAGAAATGGTAAGATAAAGCATGCACGCGTATTCTGAGCTTATATAGAACAACGACTTTTTAACCCAAAAAATTCAATCAAGAAACCGAATTATTTATTAATCCGTAAGATAATCATTCCGTAAGTTTCAAACAACTTTACTGGATTTGGACTAACAGGCAACTCTCTCACTCCCTCTTCTTTTTCTTCGTGTAGTGAGCACAACATTACCTTATTACCTACATTGCCAGGTGTTAGTGTATATTCTTAATTAGAATCAAACAACAGAATGGTGGCCGAGAGAAAGCAGTATGAAGGAGTAATCGGTTAAAAATTTAACTGATCTGACGGAGCCTCGAACAGTCGACCTTCCGAACAAAAAAATAAGCGCTAACCATCTACGCCGAACTGTTTCATCAGTAGGCGAATAATAACTCGCACGTAACACATTAAGTTACAAAAACTATTAAAAAACACAATCTGGTAATACCAATAATCAAAACTTGTGAGCATTTTTATAATGCATACAACAAAAACCAACGTACTTTGTTTACAACATATTAGTTGCTGTATTTACTATCCCGTAACTAGAGACATAAGACTATTTTACTATTTACGGTTATTGTGTTAATTTCGAATAACTCCATTTTATTTTTTAGTCTAATTTTATTTTTTAGTCTACCTGAAAGTGAAGTTATAATCTGATTTAACTTAATGCGTTTAAGAGTTTCATCAGAAAAAAAATTTCCTTTTTTTAAACGGTGTTAGGTTTTGTATACACGAATAAAATTTCCAACCCTTTATTTTATTAAATAAATGAAATTCTATCGCTTAATACAAAATATTTCGCAATATTTTATAATATAGTTTACATATAAATTAATACCATGACAAAACAAGAATATTTAAAAGAATACTGGGATAAGCTCGGGAAAATAAATATTTTATTTTTTAATTACAAACCTTATTTTAGGCTAATGTAACTATTTGGCTACATTTACAGAACTTCTATAAATTTTAGCGAACTAGAAAATAAACGATAACCGGTGTACTTAGTTCCTAGTTATTGAGAATTATTTTAATAATGGAACTTCGATTTCAGTAAAGTAGTCGTCACAAACATCAAATTATATGAAATTTACTGAATTCTGCAAGAAAATACAAATTATAAGAACACATTCTACGGGTTCCATAAACATCGGACAGACTTTTAATAAACTATAAACGTACTGGATCCATTTCAAATCAAATATAACGTGAAATTTCACTAGATGTATTTTCAACCCTCAAAACGCGTTCGGGTCTGTTTTCTGTTCAAACAGTTATTTAATACACAATAATAAACAGTTCCAATACACCGTGCGTTTCAAAATTAACATCGGGGTTTTAAAGTTACGTAATATTTATTTAAATTTTACTTACATTGATAAATTATACGTGAAATGAAACGGCAACTCAAATAGTTTTTTCCTGTAAGAGTTCAATGTACGCACCACTCATTACACATGCAGCCGATAGAAACGTTCATACCGTAATTTAATCGTCAAGTCTAGAGTAATTGATGCGACAGCTGCTTCAATCCTGTCTCCAGTCGGGTAGATCAGCCGGTAACAGTGACACATTGACTTGATCCTTTTATAAATAACCAAAGAAATAAACGCACGGGGTCAGATCGGGCGAACGTGGAGGCCACGGCAAAGAAGTCCTGTCATCTGGTCCCCGGCGACCGATCTAGCGGTCGGGGAGAATCTCATTCAACCGATCACGTATGTTATGCCAGTAACAAGGCGCACCATCTTATTGCCAAATAAAGTTCTGTGGTTCGCACTGCCGTTGAGGAACGAGCCACAGTTGTAACATATCAAGATATGTTCATTCCAGACGCACTTGCTTCCGCGAAAAAGAATGGCCCGTGAACTTGCCGTGGGGCACGGCAAAAAAACATTCACTTTTGGATTCTCGTTCACGTTGTAATACTTCGTGAGGATTTACTGATCTCCAGATACGCGCATTACGAGTGTTTACTTTTTCCAATAACATATTGATTCATCACTGAATACGATACGATAAAGAAAATCTTCATCGTCACGGTGCATCATTTCATTGGCAAAGCTAGCACCCAGACCATAATATGTAGGCTTTAAGCCTTGTGCACAGTAAAAGTGTCGAGTTGTTCTTTCATTTCACTACAATTAATCAATGTACGTCAAAGTTGAGAAATATTACGTAGCTTTAAAATCCCGATATTCATTTTGAAACACACGGTAATTATCTTTCAACAAGAATTTAATAAGTAAAATAACTACGCGAATGAAAAAATATTTACAGTACAGGAATTGAGATCTGATACTCCATACTACCGATTTAAGCTTAATTATTGGTGATTAACATACAGTAATTATATGACAAAAGATATTCATTACTGTATAAAAAAAGAAAAGAACAAAATAAGCAGTATACGAGAGATGTTCAATAATTAACGAAAAAATTGATGTAGAAAAAAACCATCATTCAATGAGAATGAAACTTTTTGAGAGTCAAGTTGGCAACCTTCCTATTAAAGACAGTTACTTTTCTACGGATTTGAATACTAGATCGTGGATACTGATATTCTTTGGTGGGTTGGGTTTTAATTAATCATACATCTCAGGAATGGTCGACCTGAGACTGTACAAGACTACACTTCATTTACGTTCATACATATCATCCTCTTAAGTAATACCTTACGGTGGGTCCGGAGGCTAAACAGATAAAAAGAAGGTTGGCAACCTTTGGAATACATTTAATCAGCTATTCGATCATAATTAATCTCTTTTGTTGATTTCAGAATGTCAGCACCGCTTGAAACGTGTACATCGGAAGAGCAACGTTCAGTGATAAGATATTTGTTATCAGAAGGTGTGAAACCGGCGGAAATTTTCTCAAGAATGTTGAAACAGTATGGTGAAAAGTGTTTGAACCGCAGTAACTTGTACAAATGGGTGGAAACAGTTTAATTCGGGCAGAAAAAATGTGACTGATCTCCACCGCTTTGGAAGACCAGTTGAAGTTTCGACTACCGCGTTGCAAAATCGCATAAATTATCTTTTTCGCGAAGACAGACATATAAAAATTACTCAAATCGCTAGTTTGTGTAATACTGTGTTGGAACCGCGCATTCAATAATTCATGTCGTGCTGAATTACCGCAAAACGTGTTCGAGGTGAGTTCCATGACAATTGATTCAAGCCCATAAAGACACCCGAATTCGCTTTTGTTCCGAGTTCAAAAAACCGTTTGAAGCGGAAGGTCGTTCGAAACCGTTTGAAGGAACTTTCTAGATCGTATAAAAATCTGTGATAAAACCTGGATACACTATTTCGAGCGAGTCTAAACGGCAAAGTCTTGAGTGGATACATCCGGATTCGTCCACCAGAAACAAATTCAAAACTCACTCGTCATCCAGTAGTGATGTTGACGATCATATAGAAATCCCAAGTCCCAAAAGAACAACGTATGGTGAACAGTGAGTACTATTCTAACATACTTCAACAGAAAGTGAGACTCGCTATAAGACAAAAACGTGATAGCGCTCTCTCAAAAGGTGCGATTCTCTTGCACGACAATCCGCGCCCTCTCATCGTTCACAGAACAGGAGAAACGTTCGAGAAGTTGGGTTGAGAGGTGTTGCCACATCCTCCTTACAACCCAGACTTCGTCCAGTCTGATTTTCATTTCTTCGGCCCACTCAGACATTTTACGCGGCGAGAAGTTCGGCGACAAAAGAGTGGCCACGAATGATTCAAACAGAAAGGTAAAGACTTCTACGCTGCGGGAATCAGAAAGCTCACAGAACAGTAGGAAAAGTGTTTAAATGTTGCTGGAGACTATATTGAAAATCATCGTCAGTTTCATTGTCGCTGAATAAATCGTTTTTTCTATACATCAATTTGTCTCGTTAATTATTGAACGTCCTTCGTATAAAGGTGATTCAGAAAATATTTTTAAACTTTGAAAGCGTTAAGAAGTGTACTCAAAACAATTAAAAAACAGTTCAAGTTTTATTTTACAGAAAAATATATACTATCTTCATAAAAACAATCTCTTTGGATCGATGCGAGCGCTACCGTTAGATACAACAGACATCTCACCCGAAATCGATTTCTTGCCAAACTCGATTTATCAGCATATCCGACGTAACTTGAGACTACGCAAGCGACTTAATTTTTGAGTTCAGCAAGATCGAAGTAACGACAGAACAAACTGATAAATGAGTCATAAAAAAAATCTGGGGCATACAATACGGGGAAGCAAGAGGCCGTGGAAAAACTTGACCGATCCATTAAGCTGGGAAATGGTTATTATTATATTCTTGATATATGTTTAACAATATGGTTGGCGTAGATATCTGTTGACAACCCGAATCAAAAGTTGATATTTTACTGCAAAATATTACCTCAACCGATTCTGTTAGCATTCCGAATATACGTCTGTCTATACAACTTCAAAGTTGTAACGTTCTTTTTGAATCATTCTATAAAACAATCTAACGCAATTAGTTTAATTTAGTGTATTTATTTATATAAAAACGGATTCAAATTGATGGATAATTCAAAGATAGATTGAGAGATTCAATTTACTAATGAATTGAATCTTTCCTATTTTTCTAAATGTGAAATATTATAAATTTAAAAATTATTAAGTAGATTATTACAATCGATGAACTAAAGATTAATTGTTATAATTAATACCAATTAGTAATTGGAATTAAACAGAATTGCGAGTAAGTTGTTATCTTTATTGCAATTTTATTATTATTATGGCTGCCACTTTTTTCGTTTGTTACTTCAATTTTGATATTGTAATCCAAGCCTATTTTATATGTATAGATGTCATAAAAATATCACTGAATTCTATAAATCAAAGGTTTAATTACTTTCTATATATGGCTGTATATATATATATATATATATATTACATTTTAAACATTTAACATAAAAGTATATATGTTAATATAATAATATAAGAGTATTAATTAGTAACTAATACAGTAATCCCGATTGCAAATCGGGAATATTCGATAAGAAATAAAGGCGTAAAAGTATTGTTATTGTGAAAAAAATGGATCTTTGAAAATCCAAATTGAGAAAACGTCTACTTTAAAACGACAAAGAAATACTGTTTTTCGTTGAGATCAATAAAAGAGATTGCTTCTGTAATTTATGTAACTTCGAGTTTGATGCGATAGATGGGTTAAAAAAAAAAAATCACGCAGTTATAGATTATTTTTAAAGGAGGAAAAGTGCAATGATTGAAATGTTACAGTAAAAAATTGTACAGAATATTAGAAAACATGAAAAATATAGCTGCTACAAAACATCAGTACTTGTTTTGATTGTATCACAGAGACCGAAAGCTGGCGATTCGATACAAAAAGGAAACGGTGAAACAAGTTTTAATTTTAACTAAATTTTGTGCATTTTCAACACTTTTTCACTTTCTTTTTTGTTTTAAATTTGTATGATGCAGACTCGGGAGGCAATTCCCTATCCAGTAAAACCTCCATTTATGAATTTTTTAGAAATGGCATCTTATAAATGCTGCAAAACCGTCGTCTTTCATTAGCGTATTTTATATATATAATTTTTGAAAAAAATTCCAAAAAAATTAAAAGTTTATAGCAACTCCTTCTTTTGTAATTTCGTCAAATCAAGTAATAATAAAGTGAAGTTTTTAAAATTGTTATAAATTGGGCAATTTTTATAGTTTACGCTCTATATATTTCTTACATTATTTCAACGTTTTACCCGTAAAAGGTCAACTAAATTAATAGTCTTATTAATGTGATACAATTAATGAAATTTTATTCTGTAACGAGGAGACACTATTTAACAAAATACTATAATAGAAGGATATCTAAAAAATAAATAATCACAAAAAAGAAACAACGAAATAACATATTTACTAACAAGAAATCTAAATATTTTTCTTTCGAATAATTAAATCACGTACCTGATAATTTATATACAATATACAGATTTATTTATTATTAAAGCTGTTTCACATTAAATAAGAACAGAAAATTGGAACACACGACCCATCTACAACACAACGCATCGAGCCAAAAAGTATCACGGTGAAGATAGAACGGTCAATGCACGGACGACCTACACGGAATACTTACTCCGTTCGTCATATACATCACGGTAGTTTATATGTAAAAAAATTATACAGTCATATCACCGACGTTTCAGCGCACGGAAATTGACCTCGTTACTTAAATCGTAATTCTATTGCCGCAGAAGATACTAAAATAGTGGTACTTAAAATACAGACTTTAAACAAATCGGATAAAGAGAACTGAAGGACTCCTATCGGTAATGGATTATTTACGTCAACAAAAGCGAAACTATTAATTTATACTTTAGTTAAATTTAGTCGTTCCACTTAATGTAATAACACAGAGATCTACAGTTTCGGATTTATACAATACGTCGGGTTACAGGTAACAGATACTTGTTATTACCGTACCGTATCGAGGTGATGAAAATTAATTCCAAAATTTAACGCTTCAAAACAACTTTATGATGAAAGTGAATGAATAAAATAGCATCGGACTTTCAAGACTTCTAAAACTCCTTTACAAGTCAATATTACATTAAACTACTGGTTTAAATTAGAAAACATAATATTATAGTTTCTATTGAATTCAGTTATTTAATAAACGCAACTGAATCAATAGGCTGAATCGGGCTGTTTATTCGCACTTTTTATCGCGATTACAAACTGATTTCAATCAGGTTTCCTTCTGCTTTATTTAAAAAAAAATTGTTTTCTTTTACATTTCGTTAAGAAATACTGAAAATGTAATAAAAACAAAATGCACAGGATAATTTTCCTATAAAATATCCTCTCCACGTTATAACTTCTACAGTTTAGACGTAAGAAGTGTCCACTTGCTACATCGTTTTTAAAAAAAAAGTATTTATTTAATCTTCTAGCAGACGTAAAACTCTTAAGAACATCTTTATAAGAAAAGCACACCGATTTAATAAATAAAAAAATTAATTCTACGTCCCTGTTACAAATAATGACAATATGAAACGATAATGACGGTGAGTCAAGACTTACGAGGTTAATAAATAAATACAGAATAAATAACATCTTGGAAAAGCGTTCATTCGATGGAAGTGGATATTGTTTATTTTTAGGAATGTAATGCCTTAAGTTCCGAATTCGAATCCCTGTTAGAGTCGACCTTATTCATTCGCTTCAAATTTCCTGCACCGTATTTCCACCCGCATAAGAGAAGACTGAACTTTTAAATCGACTCCATCTACGTAATTTACATTTATCGGACGTTAATAATGATCTACTATACCTTTTTTTGCATTCTGAAAACTCATTTCGTCTTTTACGGAAGAATCATTAAAGAAATTATTCAATGGTTCATACGAGAAAATATTTATGAAATAAATATTTAATAATGAGAAGTTCAACATACATTATATATAAAACATTTTTTTACTCTTTCACAACACCAGAAACATTTCACCCAATTCGATAATACGTTGACGATTGACAACGGTTTTGCAAAAATTCTTTTTCAGTATATTACGCGTTAATTGTTACAAATAAAACGTTAAAATTAATTTTAATAATTACTATTAGTTTTCCCCCTATTCTTTCTACTTTACACTCTTCAATATAATCATCGTTATTAAACTTTTAAATATCTAATATTTTACCATTTTTTAATTAATTTTTTCTCGAGTGAATTTATCATCTTTAAAAAAACTTTTATCAATACGATAATACAGTTGTACATAAGAACTAGATTTTTGCCTGGAATGTAATTAAGTAACCGATGAACAGACCATAATTTCATTCATCAAAGGAAAACACCTGGTTAGATGATGGAACACCAATTAAATTGATTTACCACATAAAAAGAATTTATTAAATAAACATTTTCGATGAAAAAAAAAGTATTTTAAATCTTCCATCACCTTATTTATTGGAGATGTTTAACTTTATATTTTTTTTTTTACACAGATAATCAAAAAATCCATACAACTAACAAACTATATGAAAAAAGAATTTAATACGTACGCAAATAAAAATTTAGTTACACTAAAATTAAAGGCAAAAATAATTTAAAATCACTAAGAAAGTTTAATTCGATTTTCCGATTAAAAATGGGAAAAATGATATTGAATGTTTATTAAAAAACGAACGTGAACGTGTTCACTACTCAAACAAAAATATGTTTTAATTTAAAACCGCTAGGCATAACGTAATTAACAATCGCAAAAAAATATTTACCCTCAGAACAAAACGAAGATCCTTCTTCATTTTCATCTTCAGAATAATAACTATAAAAAGATCCTTCATCGACATCGCTAAGACCGGCAGAACCCCTACCTCCATCGCTTTCAGCCTCGCTAACATCGTTTTCACCGGCAGATTGACGAAAATCGGGATCCACATCTTCGATCGAAATATCTGGAATATCTTCTGCCGATAAATACATCTGCGATTCGGAAAAGGTTTCAAAATCGTTACAGTTATTGATGCCGTTTAGAATATTCAAATTTTCACTTGCGGTTTCAAAGATACCGTCCGTTTTTGAAGGACAGTTTTGGTTTTTAAAATTAACCTGGGATTCATCAGAAACATCAAAATGTTCCTTTTCTTCGACAAATTCTTCTTCTGCTCCTTCTTCTTCGGCGTAATTCTCATCCTCTTCATCATCGACCCAAGCGTTTGTAGGAGGTGCAAGAAGCGTCGAAGTGAACATTTTATTACCGAATTTTTCGTCACAAAAATCGGTTTCTTTCTCAAAAATATCTTCGTTTTCCTCGTTATCACCGACATCGTCATCGTTACGATTATTTTTATTATTATTGTCATCGTTAAAAACTTCAATAATATTTTCACTATAATCAAGACCATTAAATTTATCTATTTCCGGTAAAATATCCTTTTTAGGATCATTACGAGTGATATCGCTCAAGCCGAGCGCGCTATCGTCAATAACGTCGTCGCAATCCTGTTGAACATTAAATTCATTTAACATATCGTCATCTTCACCCATTTTTAAACACTTTACACAGAAAAAAATAGTGCCGATGATGAATTATATAATATTAACTAAACTAAAATTCGCAATATTTCCATGAAATTATTTTTATTACCGCTTTTACGTATTTTATTAACCGAGAGAATTTTACTATACGAAATAAGAAAAGAAAATTTAAAAAAATTTTAACAAAATATAATAAAGTTAGAACGGAACAAAGAAACCCAGCAGCGACCGAATTGTTCGGGTTCCGACCGAAGACTAAAAACAAAAATACGCTATAAGTAGTAACTTTAAGAACACGATACGGTCATTTATATTTTTCTTATTACCTCAAATAATGTTATAGTTTTTCACGATCGGCATTCAAATCAAGACCTAGGGTACCACGCTATTTGTATGTTAATATTATCGACAATTCTTCAAATAACTTACGGCTGGCCTGACCTCAAACCGTATAACATTTTCTTGACCGTTTCTCTATACATACATACAAACCGATAAATAAATATTTTTTATTCAGTTTTATTTTGGTTCCGATTATACAAATCTCTAACAAAACACGAAACGATTACGCCAATAAAAACGTTACCGATAAGATGAATGCAGTAGTATTAAAAGAAATATAACGATAGATTTTAAACATATATATTATGCGGGTTAAAAATAAACAGCTAATAATAATTAAGAATAAAAAGTACAGGAGTATGCAAATAACATTACGATAAAAAATCTACCTACTGTTCAAGAATAAAAATGAAAAGAAACATGTGACATAAGAATAGAGAAATGTCCAGTAAATTTTAACGAATATTATATATTATCGTCTTCAAAAATAACGTCCAACAAAAATTTTCTTTGTAATTTTTCTATTATATCATTAGGTCAGCCGGATAAAGACAAAACGCATTCTCCAATAAGTAGAACGGTAAATGGGATTCCACTGGGAACACCATTCGACAGTGAGCAAATCGAAAGAACAGAAAGGTCGTATAAAAGTAACAATTACCCGGTACGGAAATTTTGTAGTCCGATAAGAATATGTTAGCGTCAAGGATCAGCAACCCCGAACATCAAGTTCCGTTCGTTTCGCGAACGGTGAATGTAATCTACCGTGATGTAAGTTCATCCGCGCTTCGATTTATCTATTCTCTTATGAGAGTTATAGATGAAATTCATAAGAATACTTATATAATATTCCAAATCTACGAATGGAATTCAATAAATTCACAAAACTGCATTCCCATTTCCAAAGAAAAAAAAAACGAGGAAGCAAGTACAACTTCCAAAACTATAAAAATAATTCATAACTTATAATCTAAGATTTATTCGATTCATAATCTTCAACCCTTACAATTCTAAAGATAACGTTTTAATGCTAATTGTGTTCTGCAGTACGTATAAAATTCCGAAAATAAATGCGTGTATATTATAAAGGTAAGTGAAACGTTATACAAAACATCCAAAATTTATTTATCAAACTTAAAAGGAATTTTAGAAACACCCAGATTAAAATCGATAAATCACCAGAAGAATTGTCACGCAGGTTGTTCGATTTATTTAAGTTATTAATAATGAAATCAGGTAATAAAAAATAAAGAAGCGCAATATTACATTAGGCGAAGAATATTTTCTTTGAAACCTTTTTTTACAAGGTTTAGAATTAAACATTAAGAAATTAGAGAAAAAATTCTCTGATAAAACCTAAATAACAACATATGAATATAGTAGAATTTTATATTGTTTTATATATATATATATTTTATATTTTATATATATATATATGTGTGTGTGTACGTGTGTGTGTGTGTTTTGCACGAATAAATAGAAAGAATTTCAGACCATTTTCTACATTGAAAACAAAGAAAAAAGTTCATATTCATTAGATTTCATGTTAGTAACAATTATTTCTACAACAATACCCGTAAACGAAGATTATTATGTATGCAAATTTATATGAAAACTGAAGGAATTTTTAGAAACAGATACTAAAGCGATGTAATTTTAAAAGCATACAGAACTATTCAAATGTAATACACGAATTTCAACGGTTTATCGGCTATTACTACTACTACAATCTTAAAAAAAAAATAAAAAGTTCAAAATAAAAAGAAAATTCTCAGTTTATTTTTCCAAATTATTTCTTAATAATGAATTTTCATTTTTAATAATTATAATATAACAAAGTGAATTTTAAATAATGTTATTAAATATTTATTTTTAATTAGTTTTAATAACTTATTGATTTTGTCACAAGATACTTAAATTAATGAAATGATTCTTACGAGTATTTCAATTTACAATTACAATACAGTATTTTTTGCCATATTTCAATCTGTTTCGTTTTTAATAAATTATACATTTTAAATTATTTATATTCAGCCGATTTTACTATTTACACAGATTTTCTCAGAATTAAATTCTTTACACATTTTTTTCAAACTTTTATTTGTTCACTGGCAATTAAACCAAGTTACCGAACCCCAAATCTAATTAACTGTGATTTGCGACACCAATTTTTAATATTTAACAATAATTTTCTAAAAAACTTATACATCTTCAGTTCTGGAACCTCTCTTTTTTTCTGTTTAGCCTCCGGTAACTACCGTTTAGATAATACTTCAGAGAATGAATGAGGATGATATGTATGAGTGTAAATGAAGTGTAGTCTTGTACATTCTCAGTTCGACCATTCCTGAGATGTGTGGTTAATTGAAACCGGTATCCATGATCTAGTATTCAAATCCGTGTAAAAATAACTGACTTTACAAGAACGCTGGAACTCTCGGCTTCCAAATCAGCTGATTTGGGAAGACGCGTTCACCACTAGACTAACCCGGTAGGTTAAACCCCAGTTCTTGAACCTGTTTTATTCATTCTGTCACGTAAAAATCCATACGGAATTATCAAGTTTACCGATTTAAGTACAGGTAATTATTTTAAGTTAATTTTACGAATTTCAGTGTACGGCTTCATTCCATTCATAAACGAAAATCAGGACGAATTTATTTTTTGCAAACTCGTAAACGAAGCGTTTCCGAACACATGTTTATATGAACTTTTTTCAGTTTCACTCGTAGAAAATGTCCTGAACTTCTTTCCATTTCTTCGCAAGACACCAGTAAATTAATACAGCGATAACACAGCCGTTTGAATGTATTAACAAAATTGTAACTTTTACGTCGAACGTATTGGGATCGAGATTAGAAGTTATACAAACTTGTGCTGGTATGGTTGTTTAGATTTGTGAAATTCCTATACAAAAATAAAATTACAGTATTTATGAAATACCTAATTAAAGCAATATTAACTCTTAAGTGCGATTCTGTTTACATTTATTTTCCCTCTTACATCCTTATTTATAAAGGGAATGATTTTTCACAAATCTTAGAAATAGATTTCGCCATGCTATATAAAAAAACAATTATTAACTTTTTAAATTATACAATACACGAGCGAAAAAATGATAATTTAAATGTAAAGAAATGTACCGAGGAAAGAAATAAATAACTCA